>NW_024091080.1:0-24156 GCF_014356525.2 Nilaparvata lugens | reverse complement strand
GCCGGCTTTGTCAAATGATAGCAAAACCAAAGTTGAACAAATACTGTCATTATAACGTGAACCTCACTATAATGTATCTTTCCATAAGCAACAGATGATCTTCTGTATCTTCTCAAAAGCAACGTACTGCATCCGAAAAGATACACAAGGAGATTCAATCTATCTTTCCATAAGCAACAGATACTCTTTCGTATTTTCTCAAAAGCAACGTGCTGCATCAGAAAAGATACACATGGAGTGACAGAATCCAAAGTCAGGGCAGTGGACTGTGAATGATAGTTGGTATTAATACCTACAAATAAATCTTTGAATTCTGTGCATAAAAATACTGATAGCTTGAAGTGTGGTAAGTACGCCAATAAAAGACAAAATGAGTCAACAAGATGAGATTTAATAATAATAAAATAATAGGCAGATGGCCACATACAAAAACAAGTGTAAGTAGATTGAATCGAAAAATCTTGGGACAATTACAACATGTAATAAAAAACGTTAGAGAAATACAAAATTTAAATGAAATTAGGTCAATGACATTAATGACCATTGAAGCCTGACAATAATCGAAAGGTATTATTAATGATACCTGAATTGAGAATATAAATTGAGTGCTACAATAATAAAGTTACTGCTGAAAAATTCAATCTTAATGATTTTAAAAAAGGAATAGTAATAAATGATAATAAGCTGTAGATAGTGCTCGATATATAGAAATGGTTAAATGTTGATTAATACTAACACAAATAATCTTAGAATGATTGGATGTCTCGGTCGACAATAGCACAAGTAAGTAAGTTCAAAAAAATGAAAATGCCTTGGTCGGCATTAACACAAGTAAGTTCAAAGGTCAATGTCATATACATTGAAATAGGCGTCGGTGGCCTTAAAATATCACTTATGAGCTAAAGGTAGCTGTCAAATACAATGAAATAGTTGTTAATATAGAATACATTAATATAGGCGGCATAGGCCTTCAGTGAATTAAATGTCAAGATAGACATCAATAGAACGATCAATAGGCGTCAGTGGCCTTAAAATATCACGTATGAGCTAAAGGTAGCTGTCAAATACAATGAAATAGTTGTTAATATAGAATACATTAATATAGGTGGCATAGGCCTTCAGTGAATTAAATGTCAAGATAGACATCAATTGAACAACTCAGATATGAGGATACGCTTGCAAGCCAAGGGTAGCTATCAAATACAGGCGACATAGGCCTTCAATGAATTAAATGTCAAGATAGACATCAATTGAACAACTCAAATATGAGGATACGCTTGCAAGCCAAGGGTAGCTATCAAATACAGGCGACATAGGCCTTCAATGAATTAAATGTCAAGATAGACATCAATTGAACAACTCAAATATGAGGATACGCTTGCAAGCCAAGGGTAGCTATCAACAAAATTGAATGAAGTACATATTATAACCTTGACGTTATGTAGGACAGTGCTCTCAATAAGACATGCACTGTAGCATATTGAATTCATGAAGATAGGCTCGATTGCTAAGGGTATGGACAATTAAATGTTTTTAATTGCCGAAAAAAAGTTGAATGATAGCTACAAAAATCATATGAATGCACATTAAAATGTTTGAATTAGAAATAGAGAACAACGTGGTCCAGTATCGACACGCTGTAGTATTTTCATTCAGTTATGTAATACATGCGTAAATGAAAGTTGATTAAAACGATTTACTTAACCTGAATAAAATATTGAAAAAGAGATGCAGCCAGGCTGACAGGCAAGGAATCCACAGTACCCAAAGAACAGGACATCAGCAAAACTGTGAAAAACATGGGTTTTTAGTCATTTGTCCACCATTTTGAATTGAATTTTATTGAATTTCTTATTGTTGGGTCCTTATGGTATAAGGACCTTTATTTTAAAATTTCAAGTCAATCGGTTAATTAGGAATAGAGTTATCGTGTTCACAGACATACACACACACAGACCAACACCCAAAAATCATGTTTTTGGACTCAGGGGACCTTGAAACGTATAGAAAACTTGAAATTGGGGTATCTTAATTTTTTTGGAAAGCAATACTTCCTTACCTATGGTGGTAGGGCAAGGAAAGTAAAAAATTAGCGCTCGCTTATTGTTTGTTTGAAAATGATCATATTTTTAGTCATGTTAAGAATTGAGTATTTTGATGGCTCCATTCTCTCCGGAATGAGACTTTTATCAAGGTTTGGAGTGTCTCCAACAGGCTATGGCTTTCTTTTGTGAAAGTATGAATCAGAATACATAATAAATGTTCAAATGTATTGATAACGTTGACACTGTAGTCTATTTTTGTGAGGAATTTTTCGTTTTTCCAACTACATACTAACCGAGTGTTGAAAATGGACCCTGTCCGAGAGCACTCCACACACGTGAGTAGTTGAAAGAACGTACAAATTCCTCACAAAAATAGACGAATGTCAAAAATTATTAAGATATTTGGAAATTTAAATGCTCTATTCACAATTCGTTATGGAAGATCAAACTGAGGATTTTCATAATAATTTTTTTACAAATGTATCTTGTTCCTCATTTACCGCAAAAATTTGAAATTTCACTCTGGAAAACCGGGAGTTACTCATGATTTTTTTATTTTAAAATGGGTGGCCACTCTGTTTATATTTAAGATTTCTCCAATTATTTATTTATATTTTCTCGCAGTGGGTGAGTTGGATGGATAGAGTGAGCTGGGAGTCACTGTCACTGTTCAATCGGTTTTTGTCTGATATCCTGCACAAAGTCAGTCTCAACAAAGTTCCTGTCAAACATTTGGATTTGACTGTTGGGTTGGCAATACTTATAAATTCTATCTTTGAAACACTAGTTGTATTTTCTCTTCCAATAATTCCGGTCGAATTAATTCAATTTCAATAATAATAATAGTTGGCCTCAACATCTCCCCTTGGAGCTAACCCGTTCCACCACATGGCACCTTGAATCTTCCTTCAAATACTAAGAGATATTTTCTATTCATAATAAATTCCATAAACCAATGTTGTAGCCAATAAGGTAGTGTTCTCGAAACTATAGACTGCATATTAGTCTCTTCCACTGTCCCAAACAAATTTGCTCTGTGACAAAGTGACTATACTCTGTCCAGACTGCCATGAGCGCTGAAAGATTAAGCCGACCCTTGCTCCCCCACGCGCAGGCACACACGCCCGACCCACCTGCGCCATTGATATTCTATGTATACTACTTAGTATACAGGTAGACAGACCGTCCCTTTCGTCCCTTTACTCACACACACAAAAGGAGACTGCGTTTGTGTGTGTGTGTGTGAGTAGTAGGAGGGTAGGCCTAATCATTCAGAGCTCATGCCAATTTGGACAGAGTATAGTATAGTCCGGGTCTTGTAGCTTTGTCTATCGGCGGAGTCCCACTACACTACAATACTACCCGTTTGAAAGTTTAAAAACATCGAACATTTTTGAAAATGTATCTTTCCATAAGCAACAAATGCACTTTTGTATCTTCTCAAAAGCAACGTGCTGCACCCGGAAAGATACACATGGAGCTTTAATGTATGTATCTTTCCATGAGCAACAGATGCTCTTTTGTATCGTCTCAAAAGCAACGTTTTGCATCCGAGAAGATACACAAGGATATTTAATGTATCTTTCAATAAGCAACAGATGCTCTTTTGTATCTTCTCAAAAGCAACCAGCAGTATCCGAAACTTTGCACATGGAGCTTTAATGTATCTTTCCATCAGCAACAGATGCTCTTTTGTATCATCTCAAAAGCAACGTTTTGCATCCGAGAAGATACACAAAGAGTTCTAATGTATCTTTCCATAAGCAACGGATGCTCTTTTGTATCGTCTCAAAAGCAACGTGCTGCATCCGAAAAGATTCACAAGGAGATCCAATGTATCTTTCCATAAGCAACAGAAACTCTTTTGTATCTTCTCAAAAGCAACAAGCTGTATCCGAAACTTTGCACATGGAGCTTTAATGTATCTTTCCATCAGCAACAGATGCTCTTTTGTATCATCTCAAAAGAAACGTTTTGCATCCGAGAAGATACACAAAGAGTTCTAATGTATCTTTCCATAAGCAACAGATGCTCTTTTGTATCTTATCAAAAGCAACGTGCTGCATCCGAAAAGATACACAAGGAGATTTAATGTATCTTTCCATAAGCAACAGATGCTCTTTTGTATCATCTCAAAAGCAAAGAGCTGTATCCGAAACTTTGCACATGGAGCTTTAATGTATCTTCCCATAAGCAACAGATGCTTTTTTGTATCATCTCAAAAGCAACGTTTTGCATCCGAGAAGATACACAAAGAGTTCTAATTTATCTTTCCATAAGCAACAGATGCTCTTTTGTATCTTCTCAAAAGCAACGTGCTGCATCCGAAAAGATACACAAAGAGTTCTAATGTATCATTCCATAAGCAATAGATGCTCTTTTGTATCTTCTCAAAAGCAACTTGCTGCATCCGAAAAGATACACAAAGAGTTCTAATGTATCTTTCCATAAGCAACAGATGCTTTTTTGTATCTTCTCAAAAGCAACGTGCTGCATCCGAAAAGATACACAAGGAGATTCAATGTATCTTTCCATAAGCAACAGATGCTCTTTTGTATCTTCTCAAAAGCAACGTGCTGCATCCGAAAAGATACACAAGGAGATTCAATGTATCTTTCCATAAGCAACAGATGCTCTTTTGTATCATCTCAAAAGCAACGAGCTGTATCCGAAACTTTGCACATGGAGCTTTAATGTATCTTCCCATAAGCAACAGATGCTTTTTTGTATCTTCTCAAAAGCAACAAGCTGTATCCGAAACTTTGCACATGGAGCTTTAATGTATCTTTCCATAAGCAACAGAAACTCTTTTGTATCTTCTCAAAAGCAACAAGCTGTATCCGAAACTTTGCACATGGAGCTTTAATGTATCTTTCCATAAGCAACAGATGCTCTTTTGTATATTCTCAAAAGCAACGAGCTGTATCCGAAACTTTGCACATGGAGCTTCAAGAACCATTGAATGGCTTCCTTCCTTGGCGTTGGAGGAGCATAGTTCGGGAGTTTGACACTCGTAGCGCTGAGTGTAGTGAAGCTTGCAATGCAATCTCTCTCTTCCCCCACTTTACCACCAGACCACTTCCCCTCGAAAAAGAAGGTATTCCAAATAGTAAGTCTTTCATGAAAGAACTCATCCCCAATGAAAAGATCTATTCACAGTTGCAGGCTTCCATAACTAATTGATCGTTGTAGACTGGCCTGAAAATGTTCTTGGCCCTTGAAGAGGCTAGCCACTTACTGTGAGAAGATTCACTTTCAACTGTCAGCAATCCTCATGAATAACATCAATGCTTCCCATTCTGTCAATGCTGACCGACTCGGGTAGTTCACTTCTAACAGTCAGTATTGCTAATGAATAGCACCAATGTTTCACCTGAATAACTAATGCTGACACTGTCTCAGTGTAAAGCTGCTTGGTTGTGTGTCAGCGTACCTAATAAATAGCATCGAAGCTCGTCACGTTCAACTAATGCTGACATTTTAGAGTGAATCTCACTATAGAGCAGCTTGGTTGAATGTCATCATACCTCGTGAATGATATCAATGCTCCTTGTTTGGTAGGAAGTTTAGAAACACCCCCTGTGTTTTGTTCCGCAGACGTTCCAATAAGTACTCAATATGAATGTTCATACTGAAGCACACTGCTAATTTATGATGTCAGAATAGTGTGATATTCGTAGAAAGTCACTTGTTGCAAATCTTGAGATTGACACTCAAAACTAAAACTGCTGCAACAGTCGTATGGGAATGCGTGAAATAGTCGAATCATGCATGAAATGAGAGATAATTGAATGCTCTACAATCTCGTAATTAGCACATTCTTGTTTCATCAATTGTTGAAATTTTATAAGACTTGAAAGAGCGAAAATATGGAAGAGAAACTGGGTTTTGGAAAATGCATCACTGTAGAACATAAATATCTCGAAAAGTATAGGATTTATCGAAAACCTCTACCAAACAAAACTTGTAGGAAATTTATTAAGCTTCATTTTTATGTAGTTGATTATGTCAATAGAACACATTGCTTCCAAGATATTTGCATATAAGGAATAAGTGGAAAAAATGTAAAGGACAAAACATGTTCATAAGATGCAACATGAAGATGCATAGTTTCCGAGATATATTCGAAAAATGAAAAAAAATTACACTAAACTAAATCTACTACAGACAATTATTGACGCGCCCACCTTTTATCTGTCAAAACAGAAGTCACCCATACAATGCTCACCACAGTCAATGAATACAGAACAGTGTTCTGTGTTCTTTATTCATTCACAGTCTGTTTATTGGACTGTGAGCTCACTGTCATTCTGCTACTGTTTTACATTACTGTAATTACGGTGCAGAAAATGGTGTTTCAGATCACCTGATCATAAAGATTTTTCAAGATCATTTTGAAAATGATCCAAATCATAGCATTGGATTCAAAGCATAACGTCTCCCATGTTTACATAATCAATATCGGGGACCATAAAGCATAAGCATAAAAATATGATGTGGCGCACTCACACAACTTTCCTTGCCGTTATGAAAATTGATCAACTGACGCTAGTGTTCACGCGCATTTCAAGTCTACTATTCTAAGATCTGATCCAGCTGGTGACAGGGCAATAGCGCTGAAAACACACAAAGTCTGCTATCTCTTCATAGTGGATGATTTAATAGAATCAACAGTTGCCAACAGTTTGCAGTTGAATAATCTTATTTTCTCGAACTTCGAGCTTATTTTCAATTTTAGGTGAAAATGTTACGAAACATTAATTGTAGAGATTTTCATGCTCAATCTTTTCCACTTGAAATTTTTTGTTTAAATTGTATCTGAAGCCTGATAATTGGGAATCTAAAATCAAACTTTACATAGATGGGGCGAAGCTCCGGAAACTTTTACAGATATGGGACTCGTGACAGTTAATAGTGCTTATCAATGAATTTTTTAGGTATGAATTTGATCAAAATCGTTGAAGCCGTTTTCGAGAAAATCGCGAAAAACCCTGTTTCTGACAACATTTTCGCCATTTTAGCCGCCATCTTGAATTGCATTTGATCGAAATTGTTCGTGTCGGATCCTTATAGTGTAAGGACCTCAAGTTCCAAATTTCAAGTCATTCCTTCAATTGGGAGATGAGATATCGTGTACACAGACGCACATACACTCATACACACACACTCACACACACACACACACACACACACACACACACACACACACACACACACACACACACACACACACACACACACACACACACACACACACACACACACACACACACACACACACACACCACACACACACACACACACACACACCACACACACACACACACACACACACACACACACACACACACACACACACACACACACACACACACACACACACACACACACACACACACACACACACACACACACACATACAGACCAATACCCAAAAACCACTTTTTTGGACTAGAAATTTAGAAATTGGGGTACTTAAATTTCTTTCGGAAAGCAATACTTTCCTTACCTATGGTAATAGGGCAAGGAAAGTAGAATATGTATCACGAAAGAAGAAATTATAATAACGTTTATACAGAAATGTTCTACCTAATCACAGTAAATTGAGATTAATTCCCAAAGTGAAGGCGAAAATTTCCCTCACAAAGGCCCAGTTGCACAAAAGCCGGTTAGATTTTAATATATGCATATAATGCACCACAGCCTAATCTATAGCTCAAATAGGCCTATCAGTACTATATAACCAATTCATACCCAATTTTCAATAATCCTTCAGAAAGAAGTTATTTTCCATACGATTTAAACAATCTAAGTGTTGTTGTCCAAAGAGAGTTATCCCAACATTATTTTGTTGAGAGCTTGGTTTTGAACTTATCAAGTGTTAAAAGTTCAAAGATGAAACATAGGTCCTAATAAATAACTTGATTGGTGTTATAAATGATGAAAAAACGAATATCGTTCAAATACCAAAATTATTATATTGCCTGAGTTCTGAGTACAAGTTAAAAAAATCGCAAATTTGTATAGAACAGTTCACACCGAGCTTACTCCAGTATTTCCTAATACCAGATTATCCTACTTTATGAAAATATGAAAATAATTGAAAATTTAAAAACTTCTGTTGAAAATAACATCAACAAACGTGATAATATAATACAATGATTTTAAATACAGAGCAAACTATACAAAAGTAAATAAAGAAGCATAGATATGCCTACACAATTGAACCACAAATTTATATTATTTAGTGTACACACTACTCTGTTTCAGTTCTATTCACTGGGAGAATGCAAACATTTCCAACTACCAAAAAATTTAGTGTTCACATTGAATTAACAAAAGTAATAGTATAATAGAACAGTATGACATTGACAACGTCTGGCACAGTGCAATCGGTCACAAAATCAGGATGCAAACCTGGACGAAAGGAGTCCCCAAGGTCATTACTCCCGGCCACTCAGCCAGTCCAAGTGGAAGGAGACAGCTACCGAAACTGCCCCACTCCTACCTCCCCAATACTTTACGCACGCACGGTGCTTGCGCACGAGCCCAAGTATAAACATTGGCTTGTTCAACCAATTAACGTTTCTAAACGGATACTTATAATGAGAAACAAAAAATTGCATTGGCTAGCGAGTTAAAACCCACGTATGCTAATATAAATAAAAAACTGAAAATTTCACTGTAAAACACAATAAAAAATCGATATTTTGTAAAAAACATGAATATTTTGTAATTAAGAGTAGACCACTTGAAAGAGCATATTTTGAAGATAATTGTCCTAAAGTTTCATTGCTGTGGTGTTTATTGTTTGCATTTGCAGGAAGTACGAAAAATGCTCAAAATGTACACTTCAAGGTCACACATAGGCCACAATAAATTTTTTTGAATTTTTTCAAAAGCATATTCGGTTTTGACTCAATGAACTTTAAAGCTTCCAACAAAAAAAAGTTGAAATTTTGTTGTCCAAAGAGAGTTATCCCAACATTATTTTGTTGAGAGCTTGGTTTTGAACTTATCAAGTGTTAAAAGTTCAAAGATGAAACATAGGTCCTAATAAATAACTTGATTGGTGTTATAAATGATGAAAAAACGAATATCGTTCAAATACCAAAATTATTATATTGCCTGAGTTCTGAGTACAAGTTAAAAAAATCGCAAATTTGTATAGAACAGTTCACACCGAGCTTACTCCAGTATTTCCTAATACCAGATTATCCTACTTTATTGTCACGATGTATATCGTAACTAGAGAAAGGAATTGAATTTAGGGCTCATTTATTTGACGCTCGGCTATCTTTCATAGAATCTGAGGGGTCAACGTTCAGGCCAGCCACTGGCCTACCGCTCAGCGGTGCTGCGCATCCTCTCTCCCCTCCCTCTCGGTCACTGAGGGAGGCTCGAGAAAGGCTAGCAGGAAGCAGTCGAGTTCGGAGAGCCAAGTCGAGCGGTCGAGAGAGGTGAGAAGGAAGCAGCGAGCAGCTAGCCACGTCACAGTACACCAGTACTAAGTGAACTCTGATTTCTTCAGCGACCGGGAGTTGTGTCGAGGCTAAAGTCGATTAGCCTCTCACACAGTGAACTCCACTGCTCTACACTCGTTTGGGCGAGTGTTGAACGACATTTAACCTGTTTGGACGACGGGTTGCCAGTTTCGACCAACGACAACACGTCAGGTTTGGTCGAAACCTGACTCCCCATTGGTAGGCCACCAGTGGGGCATCAAGGCGAGAAAGGACATCTGAGAAGGTGTGGAAAAGCCTTTCCCGCAACTCCGCGGCCGATCCGGACCCCAGGAGGACAGCTGGTGCCCGGCCAGTAGGACTTAGGAAAGTCCAGAGTGCTGGCCGCCGCAGCGCACTAGTCCAGTGCGGGATCGCAAGAGGACGTCTGGGAAGGCCAGGAAAAGCCTTTCCCGCAACTCCGCGGCCGATCCGGACCCCAGGAGGACAGCTGGTGCCCGGCCAGTAGGACTTAGGAAAGTCCAGAGTGCTGGCCGCCGCAGCGCACTAGTCCAGTGCGGGATCGCAAGAGGACGTCTGGGAAGGCCAGGAAAAGCCTTCCCGCAACTCCGCGGCCGATCCGGACCCCAGGAGGACAGCTGGTGCCCGGCCAGTAGGACTTAGGAAAGTCCAGAGCGCGGGCCGCCGCAGCGCACTAAACCAGTGCGGAACCGGAAGAGGACCTCTGGGAAGGCCAGGGAAAGCCTTTACCAGAGCTCCGCAACCAACCCGGACCCCGGGAAGACACCCGGTGCCCGAGGACTAAGACTTAGTCCCGACACGAAGCCCTTTCTCACGACTAACACTGCAAGGTTCCTGTTCCCTTCTTTCCGCGACCAACCCTGTTTGGCAGTGCGAAAGCACGGCCCCTCTTTCCTAAAAGAGGGAAACATTTCTCCAAAACACTCAAAACCCTGTTTCAACCCCCAACTCGAACGAGGGTGGTTGACGGACGCCCCACCAAGACTCCCGTCCCCTGCCGCGGCCCTCCCCAGTCGCCGACTGAGTTTAGCCGGCCCAGAGCGACACTGGGAACTCTGATAGAGAAAAGTGTGGGCAAAAATCTACTCAGAAGATTGGCACACGAACGTGGGGCCCAAGGCAGGAGGAGAAAAGCAGCAATGAGTGCAGAGGAGAAATGTAATCGCGCCGGAGAAGACCAGGAGGCGCGAGAGGATAACAGCGATCCAGGAGTGTCCTGGATTTACAAACTCCACCGGAATGAAGCAGTGGATCTAGCAGCATCAGCAGGGCTACCTACAACAGGTACCATGGCAGAGCTCAGGAGAGCTCTTGTCGAAAACCACCGGAGGACAATGGTGGAGGCCGCCGGTCTAAACAGGATCGGTGGCGGAGCTGGCACAGGTCAGGAAGAGGAAGGAGCTGCAGCTTTGTGGCCACCAGTCGCGGAGGCCACTGCATGTTCCAGACTGGAAGAAATACCCAAGGAGACGTCTCCAGAGTTTGATGGAGACTCCAGCAACTCCTGGGTGTACAGAGTGCACGATCAAGGCTTGATTGATCTACTACTCGACTCAGTGCTGACAGATAGCACAAGTACGAGCCTGAGGAGGGCTCTACTGGAGCAACGACAGCGGATTGTTGCGATGCTCCCCGTTCTGGATAATGGGGAGGAGGCGCTTCGTCGAAGAGCGCGAAGGCCAGCACCAGTTAGCGAGGAGGCAGAGCCTGCGCTAGTGAGGCCGGAGATGCCGGAGAGGCATAATAACATGCCTAGGCATGTGTTGAGGTCACCTACCAGGTCAGCGGTGCCTGCTACATCCTGTATGGACCCGGGTGCCGTGTGTGACAAGGTTCGAGGGTGGCGGCTCTCATATGATGGGAGTGGAGATGCTCCAAGTTTTATGGAGCGGCTCGAGGAGCTGCAACAAGCATATGGCTTGTCTGGCAGACAGTTATTTCCAGCGCTACCTGAAATGTTAGCGGGGAAATGTTCCTTATGAATGAGGAATAGGAGAGAACAGTGGAGACACTGGGACGATTTCCTGAGAGACTTTCGGTCTCGTTACTATCCACCTACTTATGTGGAGGATCTTGAGAATGAAATTCTCGACAGGCGGCAGAAAGAAGGCGAGCTCATAGACGACTATGTTGAGGAGCTGCTAACGCTGATGAGGAGAAGAGGTGGTTTTTCAAAGAGTAGCCAGGTACAGAGATTGTACAAAAACCTTTTACCACGCTACAAGCTCTACATCAGGGAGGCTGAAGTGTACACCACCGACGACTTGCTACACTTGGCGAGGCAATATGAACGAATTAAATTCGAGGAGAAGAGTGCTCAACAGAAACAACGAGCAGTGAAGCAGGAGGAGGTGAGGAAGCAGACCAAGCCTCGACAGGAGACTACTACTACACAGCGTCGGAGTGAACAACCTCCAGAAGGCCCCGTGTGTTGGCAGTGCAAGAAGGTGGGACACTGGAGATCAGAGTGTCCGGAGGTTTCACTCTGCTCAAAGTGCGGTAAGCCACGACCAAATTGTTCCTGTGAGAGAGAGCAGAAGAAGACTTCTGATAAAACAGCTGGGGTTAAAACAAGGCTTCAAATCCAGCTAGAGCCAGAGCTCCAGGATGACAACCGTCTTTTCACTACAGTGGAAATAGGAAGCAGACAGTATAGTGCTCTTCTCGACACAGGAGCAGAGTCCAACTATATTAGCTCTAAAGCTTTTAATAGTTTGGAAGCAGTGGAACGAGAGCCTGTGCAGCGCGGCGCTGTTATGGCTAACGGAGCGGCTGCACGACTGCGAGGTGATGTTATAACCAACCTGAAAATTGGCAGAATATCCCTATCAACAACACTCACAATAATGGATGGGCTTTCTCCAGATGTTCTGCTTGGTATGGAGTTTCTTCGTGAGCACCGGGTGAAAATAGACCCCTATTCCCGGTCAGTGGAATGGGATCCTCATCTCGTCAAAAAGCACATTAGAGACGATATTTCCACTCCAAAAGTGAGAAAAGGAGCTGTCAACTCGAGGCTGGCTACTGTTAAAACCGAGCCTAACATATGGAGGTCAAGGAAGCCACCTGTAATTATTCCTGTGAAGATGCAGGAGAAGGAGAAATTTCCTCAAGTCCAGAAACACGTAGGAGCCGTGTGGAAGACTGGAAAAGAGGAATTTATTTCTCAGAAAATTTCTCCAGCCCGTAGAAAGTTCATTTGCTGGCACTGTAAACGAGCTGGGCACTGGAGGTTCAGCTGTCCGGTAAAGCGGTACCGGAGGCGGAAGAAGGAGGATAATTTTCAGCAAGGAGCTGGAGATAATCGTCAAGCAGTGCAGTCTAGAAGACTGCCGGTGCTGGAAACTACACTCAAAGTAGTTTCGGATGTTGGAGACAAGAATTATAATGCCAACCGGTATTATAATTGGAAAAAGAGGACAAGGAAGGTGAACTCTGGACAGCTAGTCGACAGGAAGGAGTGTCACCTGTCCTCGGGTGCTAATCAGCTTGCCGCGAAGTTAGCGCCGGAATTTTCTGGCCCATATGAGGTCAAGGAAATGTTGAGTGCCGGTAAGAGGTTTACTGTGCACGAGAAGGGCACCAAGCTCCAGCCACACCTACCCGAAGATGAGGAAAAGGATGGTGATGGAGAAGTTGCGGAAAAGGTGGACGGAATTCGAGCGGATGGACAGCAGGAGGCCGAGCGAGTCTATAGAGGGTCGCTGCCTATCCGGAGGATGGGATACCAGAGAGGTGTCACGCGCCGCCAATAAGGAGGTAAGAGGCGAGAAGGGGTGAATATTATAGAGTTCTATCATATCACAGCTTTAGAGCTATTTCTGATTAATATTTTATCCCATTTAAAATGAGGAAATAAAATTTTGTTATCAAAGACAAAATTGTATAGAAATTGAAGAAAATTAATTCAGAATTATTAGCACGAATTTATCAGCCGAATTTTGAAAATTAATAGCATTAGCACGATTCCGAAAATAATGGAAATATTAAAAGGCTGACATATTATTGTTATTGAAAGAAATTGGTCAATAGTTTTTTAAAAAGAAACAGCATATTCCGTTTAATTTTTCTCATGAAATAGAGTTCTACTTAAACTAAATGGCAACTCAACCATTACGGTTTAATCGATATAATCAGTCATAAAGCAATGGCTGAATTAGATGGAAAAGATATTATTGTCAAATTAATGCGTTTCTTTTGATCTGATGGCAATCTCAATAATTTCAGTTTGGAATATATTATGATGTGACCAAGCAAGGGTAATCAAGAAAGTTTTCTACAGTCTATGACTTGTTAATAACAGCTAAAGTCGATTCCAACTAGACTAAATTTTCTTGATTGGTATATTACCAATATTGTTGTAACCAAGTACAGGTTAACAAACAGAACTTGCAGTAGCTTGTTTTCTATTTGCCATAAATAGTTGATGGCGAAATGAGTGGATAGAGAATATTAGAAGATATTATAGATCAGTGTGATCCGAATAATATTGTAACCATGAGGTGATGGTTATAATAATTGAAATCATTTAATGAAGCTGGTGGTAATTGCTTTAATCCGTGTAAAGTGTTACGATGCAGTTAATTAACAGACGTTATTATACTGTGGGATAAAAGTGAATTACGTTGCAATTAATTATTCATGTGGAATGAATAAATTGCGTTTGATTGTGAGTCGAGATGTACTACAATCGGGGGTTATTAGCTTCAGATTATGATTTAAATTTTCTAATATTTGACTGGAAAATAAAGTCGGAGGACTTACTATAAATTGTAATAAGATAATTATTATTTCAATTGGAATAAATCCTACGTGGGATCGAAAAGTTGTTTGTGCTGAGCTGTACAGATAAGATAAACATTATCTCAACTGGCTAACTGCTATCCCCAAGCTTCTAGTCTGTAGAGAATTACTTCTCCTTTTCAATAACAATTTATAAAATAGAATTCATGTGAATTCTAGTTTTTCCAGATATTCTACTGTTATTGAGTCAGTCTGTGTTTGATCGTGCTATTGTTAGTTTGGAATTAGATCACGTCTCGAGAGTGAATCTAATTCTTACTCAGCCTACCATCATGAGTTATTATTGACGGTGCATTAATTCATTCAATTATTACTATTTGTGCTGATTGTTGTGATTATTTTTCGGAAAATCGATATTTACTGAGTGTGAATTGATTAACAGCTGTGGTGTCATTATACACGCCTTGTGTGAATAATTACTTTGAAAAAGTAAATTAAGATTTATTTCGGGGTGAAATAAGTCTTGAAGTGAGAAAGAGAGATTGAGCAATAAATGTTCACTGATTGTGAATTAATTAGCAGATTTTGTCTGTTATAATAAACACACTGTCATTTATATGCAATGGATGGTTACTTTGCATAAGTAAATCATGTGATTGATTTCATTATTGAAATGAACAGTGAGAAGTGGAATATTGAGTTGAAATTTATATTTTCGATTTTATTATTGTGGCATAGTGAGAAGGCTGAGATCCTCATAACAGATCGAAAATGATTATTATTTCGACCACATTTAATTGTGATATAAAATTGAAATATGTGGTGTAACATCACAACTAGTGGCTTCATGTCAACCATATAATTCAGTATTCCTCATCGTATTATCATCTCTCATATTTTATTGTGAACAATAAGTTGCTGATACACTGAATTAATTGAGGGTATCCATCACTCTGACACTTGGTAATTTTCCTGGACTCCGATTCGCCTCTATCAACTTCTGCCTCCTGTGAAGTGGTACATTGTTGTGTATCACGTTTCTTCTTGAGGATGGGGACTGCAACTTGAGTCTACTTCCTCGACGAGCTCCTGGAATTATTGGAGCTGTGTCTCAGCTGACTATTGCTGAGACCACGACGAGTTCCTGGTCGTGTTGGAGGTTCATTCCAGCTGTCTGATGCTGGAAGTTTTGGCAGTGTGAAAACACGGCCATGCAGGGCGAAAGCCCAGCACATGCAGTGCGCAAGCACGGCGAAGCAAGGCAGTGTGAAAACACGGCCATGCAGGGCGAAAGCCCGGCACATGCAGTGCGCAAGCACGGCAAAGCAAGGCAGTGTGAAAACACGGCCATGCAGGGCAAAAGCCCGGCACATGCAGTGCGCAAGCACGGCGAAGCAAGGCAGTGTGAAAACACGGCCATGCAGGGCGAAAGCCCGGCACATGCAGTGCGCAAGCACGGCGAAGCAAGGCAGTGTGAAAACACGGCCATGCAGGGCGAAAGCCCGGCACATGCAGTGCGCAAGCACGGCGAAGCAAGGCAGTGTGAAAACACGGCATGCAGGGCGAAAGCCCGGCACATGCAGTGCGCAAGCACGGCGAAGCAAGGCAGTGTGAAAACACGGCCATGCAGGGCGAAAGCCCGGCACATGCAGTGCGCAAGCACGGCGAAGCTAGGCAGTGTGAAAACACGGCCATGCAGGGCGAAAGCCCGGCACATGCAGTGCGCAAGCACGGCGAAGCAAGGCAGTGTGAAAACACGGCCATGCAGGGCGAAAGCCCGGCACATGCAGTGCGCAAGCACGGCGAAGCAAGGCAGTGTGAAAACACGGCCATGCAGGGCGAAAGCCCGGCACATGCAGTGCGCAAGCACGGCGAAGCAAGGCAGTGTGCAAACACAGCCATGCAGGGCGAAAGCCCGGCACATGCAGTGCGTAAGCACGGCGAAGCAAGGCAGTGTGAAAACACGGCCATGCAGGGCGAAAGCCCGGCACATGCAGTGCGCAAGCACGGCGAAGCAAGGCAGTGTGAAAACACGGCCATGCAGGGCGAAAGCCCGGCACATGCAGTGCGAGAGCACGGCGACTCATTGCAGTGCGGAAGCACGGCGTTTCCCTTGCAATGTTATTTAGGCTCTCAGAACCTGTCTGAGGTGTTGTTCACCTCGTTTTTTGTGTTACCCGCCCCTCCTGGCAGTGCGAGAGCACCGCGACTCTCATCTGCAGTGCGGAAGCATGGCGTCCTCGGCAGTGTGGAAACACGGCAACTCTGCAGTGCGGGAGCACGGCGTCCTTTTCGCGATGCGAGAGCATAGCGTTCCTGGCAGTGCGGAAGCACGGCGCCCCGGGCAGTGCGAAAGCACGGCGTTCCTTTTGCAGTGCGCAAGCACCGCGTCCTTATTTTTGCAGTGCGAGAGCACGGCGACTCATTGCAGTGCGGAAGCACGGCGTTTCCCTTGCAATGTTTTTTAGGTTCTCAGAACCCGTCTGAGGTGTTGTTCACCTCGTTTTTTGTGTTACCCGCCCCTCCTGGCAGTGCGAGAGCACCGCGACTCTCATCTGCAGTGCGGAAGCACGGCGTCCTCGGCAGTGTGGAAACACGGCAACTCTGCAGTGCGGGAGCACGGCGTCCTTTTCGCGATGCGAGAGCATAGCGTTCCTGGCAGTGCGGAAGCACGGCGCCCCGGGCAGTGCGAAAGCACGGCGTCCTTTTGCAGTGTGCAAGCACCGCGTCCTTATTTTTGCAGTGCGAGAGCACAGCGACTCATTGCAGTGCGGAAGCACGGCGTTTCCTTGCAATGTTATTTAGGTTCTCAGAACCTGTCTGAGATGTTGTTCACCTCGTTTTTTTTGTGTTACCTGAAATTCCATTCTGATCGGATTGGAATAGTGTTTAGCGTTTGACGCTAGCATTGATCAGAGTCGTGTGATATTGTTCCGAGTCATTAGATCCTGTTGCCGGAGGAGCAGTTCCTTTCACAATCTGTTTCATAATAAATTATTATCAAGTGTAGTTGAATCACGCAGGCAACCTTGGCTCATTTATTATGAACTAGAGTAATAAGCAACTATCTAGTCAAGTTATTTCAAGAATCAGACCAGTCTATACAATGCTGTTCTCATATAAACAATGGGGTACACAGGTACACACCTTCAATTAGTAATCTTGTGCAAATCGGTTTTATTCAATGAGAACAGTTGTCCAGAAAGGAGAACAATAATACAGTTTGTGATACTGGAGTATGCTTTTAGACTAAAACTTTGGCATTCACAGTAATTCAATGAATCAATGCACATAATAATAATAATATTCGTATGGCTTTTATTGGTGGTGAGTTCCTGACGGAAATTCCTCCTCGCCTGAATATATCATTTGAGCCGTCAATGGGCCTTACGTCTGTCATACTTCAGCCCGGACCGACAATTTAACGTGCCCATCCGATAACACGGGAGTGACCTGATTAAAACTTTTGGCTCTTGAGTGGGTTTGAACTGCGATCAATGCACATTATGGGACACAAGAGAAAAACAGTATTGAATATTTATATATAAACCATTGGTCTACAATGAAAATGTGTAGTTTGTGAGTCCAGTTTCCTGCTCTCTCTTGTCCCCAATTTCTCACATTCTCAAGACTTCTATCAATTTCCCGAAGAATATTTTGAATAATTAAACATTATGCAGGCCCCGGTCAGTAAATTGGCTCAGGGTTGATACTCCCTCTCTTAGTGGTAGTTTTAATTTATTTTGTTTTTTCCAGTAATAGAATTGCACTCATACAGTAAAATAATTCGAAAAAATACCTTGAAGTATTATTCACTTGTATTATTTACTTATTTACTAAGTACTTATTACTTGAATAGCAAAATCATAACAGAACAATGTGTGATGGGCCTTAAAAAGGATCAGAAATGGGTTCAGGTTACCAAAGGCGCAATTCATATTCATATATAGTGAACCATGCCCTGGCATAATGTTAACAAAAATCTCAAATCTTTCACATTTTAAAGCTGATTCAATTTCAGATTTCAGATTCACAACCATTCTTCTGATGTATCTATTAACTTCACCCATAAAACCCAGCTTGATGTTCAAATTTCGAGCGCATATAACTCTGGCTAATGTCATGATTCAAGCATAATCAAATAGTATGGTTTATCTTGCCCCCTCTTCATACTTTTTTCTCCCTTATTCTTCTTGTTCTTTTCAGAGTTCCTCCATTTCCCTACTAATTAATCAACCTTAATATTATTCAACCTTTTCCTACTTTAATATTGCACTGATAATGAACAACAATAACAATTGTACACCAGAGTTACAAAAACTATTTTATTCATTGTTTTTTCCTTCAAAAAAGATTCAAATTCCGTTTCATGATAAGTGTTTTATTTCGAAAGTACTAGAATTTGTGGTAAACAAGTCTAACGGTTAATAGTCCGTCCAAGCTCAGTTTCTACAGGTAGAAACAATTAGCCGACGACGTTGGATCGTTGAACTTGCTCCACTACTTTAGCGCCGAACGGTCGATGAAAGTGCTCTCATAACTACAGTAGGAGCAGCTCATTACATGCCATTATCTGGACAAATCGGTGTTTATTATTGTGGTTACACGCACGATTCACATTTTTCATGTGCGACATTATATATGATTATTCGATACAATCTCATTCATTACACTAAACTCTGAATGATCTATTATCAGAAGACAGAGCTCTGAATTTTCAAAAAATCGGTTACATAGTATATAATTTGTAGATACATTCATTTTCAAATTCTTCTTGAGTCATATAATCGCAATCGGTTAAATTGTTTTTGTATGCTCCAGTTTTAACGTAAGACAAGTATCTAATCTTTTTCATAAGACAAAGACATGATCTCAAAGATGTGATGATTTTCAAACCAACATTCACGGAAGAAATTTCATCTATCAAATTGACCAGTCACAAAAAACAATATAATGTTGTTTTTTGCAGCTCTCTCCTTTGCCCCAGCAATTCATACCTTTCAAGAACTCAACACTGATGGAATAAAATGAAAAGTGGAAGGAGGATCTGTTAAACTGTTATTCAAGTGTTTATGAAAAGTACCACAGTAATTTCCAACTGATTCCCAATCATAAAAATAAATCTAGAAGTAGAAATGTAGCCAAAAGGATTTCAGACCAAGAAAATCCCTCAAATTGCCGGATTAATCATTGTCATTGTCAAATGAAAAAGACATTTCAAGCCATTAATGATTGGAAATTACCTTCTAATTGGTAAAAACCAAAAAGAAATGAAATTTCCTACGCAGTTTTTTTCACAGAGGAGATGATAGTTGAAGCATACAATACAGCCATCTCAAGTATAATTTTTCTCTGATAATTTTGTAGAGGCTACAAAGTAATTCCAGAAGTATGATCACTGATCAGAAATGCATGATAACTTTCCTATTCAACAGATATTATTTTAATACGAGGGTCATTCAAAAAGTAATGAGACAAATTACCATTTTTCAAAAACGGCTAAATTGATCCATATGAACTTTCAGGACATGAAGTTGGCAACCTTGCTATGACATCTAATCAGTGGTTCTATTGTGTTTGTACACATAATCGCAAAACTACTCAGTTAACAATAGTTAACAATCGCAAGGTTCCTAATTGTCCTGAAAGTTCATATGGATCAATTTAGCCGTTTTTGAAAATTATTAATTTGTCTCGTTACTTATTGAATGACCCTCGTAGCTTACTATGGGAAAATTATGGCAGTGAAAAGTGCTTTACCTGAACGGCATGATTGTAGCCTACAATGTTTTGTGGCCGACCAACAACCGACCGTTAAAATTTCTTCCACGAATGTTGTTTTGAGATACCACTGTAAAGATAAAGTCTCACTCAACAGAGAACCCTGAGTTTAAGAAGCATTCCAACGAATCTGGTTGTAATGGATTGAAAAGTTGATGCTCTCAAAAATATGTTAGGCTTCTGAAGCTAAGACATTTCTTTAAGTTTTGAATTTTGATTACAAAAGTACCAAAAACGTGGAAGTTCTATGAGAAACAGTGTGCTACCGAATGACTATGAATAAGTTATAATAATAATTTACATAACAGTAATAATTGGCACTGCCAATTTGGCCAGTTCATTGTACATTAGCATGCTTCAGGTTCAACCGTTTATGTCTGTTTTCCCTTGAAACCGATCACTTTCAGCCGATAGTTGTCATCAATAAAAGGATCAACGCTGAAGAATGCAATAGTACAGTATAGATCACCAACTAAATAATGAGGTGAAAGAGGATGATGAGAGAAGAGCTGTATTCGATACTGATACAAGGTCGTCTGCGTCATTAAAGATGGATGTTCCAGAAGGTCACGTGACGCAAAGAAGGAGAGTCGATGCAAATACTAATCCAGTCTTCTGCTCGTGGGATGCTGTAAACACTACAAGTTCCAGAGCCAAGAGAGGGAATGAATTTAATATACTAGCAAAAATATACTTAATATATACTTAAAATATACTTTAATATATTTAGCAAAAATAGATGTGATAAAAGGGACTATAGAATTTGTAGCTCCCACAAAGCTGTAGATTTCTTTCAATGAGGAATAATAAGCACATGGATTATAACTCTACAGTTGTGGATTCTGCTGGATTATAACAACTGATAAAAGATTGATATAGCTAATTGGAATTACGCGTATCATGCCCGGTTGCACAAAAGCCGGTTAAAATTTAAACGTGATTAATTTCACAAGAACCAATCAGAGAAGGCGTTTTTGAAAAGACGGAATGTCTGATTGGTTCTCGTGGAATTAATGACGATTAAAATTTAACCGGCTTTTGTGCAACCAGGTCTCAGAGTTGAAGATTAGAAGTACGGTATTACTTGAATTCATTCAATTTACACTTAAATTGACACATTTCATATAGATTTTTATTTTAATAAAGATACTTAACACTGGTGGCACTTAATTGCAGTATCATGTTCCAAACACATTCGACGTGGAGAATTAGCAAACGATACTTCTTTGACCCTGAGTGAGTCATCCTAGTTTATCATAATGCAATGACAACTTCCGTCATCCTCACAAAGTCGGCTCACGTTTTACATTTTTCTCTATCGGCAGAATGAACTAATTTATAGGTAACACGATGATTCGTGCCTAACACATCTAATAATAGAGTATACCTTTTTCTTCAGTGGAAATACAGTAGGATTCATATCACATCGTCTTACCCTTACTCGTCTCACATAAATGTATTTTATATTTTCACTATATCACAATATCAGATTTGCAATCAGAGTGACAGGGTGTGAATAAAGTAGTCTATCTAATTATTGAACTATGGGGGCCCGTACGATTCAAGCAGTCTCAAACTCGATAACTGGTCAGGTGTGAGGACATAAATGAAGGCATCACAAAAATGTTATGTGAGATAGTAAAAATGTAAAATAATCAAATTATCATGGATATTGTGAATGATATGAACCTTATCTTATGTTCATATTGTTTATTTATTCATTCCTTCATATTTTAACAGTTATTTTGGTTCTACAAATCAAATACCGGGGTTCTTTAAGGGAATCTTACATATAGAGGTACCGGTATACTCATAAAATGGGAGTGTAGACAGTATAAAATGTTTTAGAAATAATTGAAAAAACTAATCAGTTGATGATTTTCACAGATTTCAAAATAATATTAATGGAATGTAAAAGTTTCATAAAGATCTGAATTGGGCCTGAACAACTAATGTAATAACAGAAATGTTTATAATATTCATTTTACGGGTATCATACGACTGGACTTTTCAAGAATACCCTCGAATCAAAAAGAAATATTGCTCAGAGCCAAAAGTATCTCGAGTCTCAGTAAGCTACTATTCATAGCAGGATATCATTTTGGATTCTATATTTCAAAAGGATTCGATTCCCAATGTACCTGAAAACTTACTCAATAACCTTAGAGCTGAGAGCCTTAGATTGATCAATTTTCCCACGATCATATCACGGTACATGACTGGTGCAAATATTTCATAAGAAAAACTATTTCTGTATCATAGACTGTTTACTATTTAATTAGGATGACATGAATCTCATTAGTGAATAATAATTTTGGGATGGTGAGTTCATTTTTGGAGGTCGATGAGACGTGGAGAAGCTATCACCTTTCACCTCCGTCACTAACTAGGCTATAGAAGTTGAGTTTGGAATTTGTTAGTCCATGAAATGGATATTTCTGAAATACTGTCAATGCATATTCGAGATGGTACAGTAACTATAGAATTTCTAATCGATTCAAGAATTAGTTTCATTTTATTCCTCATTATATTTTCTAAGAATTATACTCACTCATATTTGATCGATTAATACTCCAGTAAACAATTGATTTACAATTGAAAACTACCTGATGATTGTGAAAGTTTAGAATTAATCGCCACATGTAATGAGATCTATCCTACTCAATAATTTATCCACTTGATCGACGGATAAGAGCCATCAGAACATATTATACATTGATTATCATCTATTGTATGCCCTACTTTCCTTCAATCAATGATTTCCATTTTCCTCACTTAATAAGTACCCCTTCAAGCAGTCAATTTATTGTAATTGTAAATCACTGGAGCAACTGATAACTCGTTTAGCCGGTTAATCTTACCAGTTTTCCAAATTGCACAAGATTATATACTTTAATGGGCAACTTTGATGTGCAAGAACGTGAGAATTTACAAAATAGCTAGCAAACAATGTCATTCAATATTTATGGGCTGCGAAGATTTTCACAACTAGATTTCGTTGAAATCTAAACAGGCTCTGCGGAAGAAACTTCACCTACTACGGAGCAATAAACATACATTGATATGATCAATTATTTCTTGTTTCAACATTTCTCTTAATAAATGAATAAAAGAGAACTACCCAATTAAAATATCAACGCTTGTTACGGAAGGCTCGCTTCACTCGCCTTGAGAAGATATCGTCAAAAAAGTGCTCTAATTTATACAGTAAATCGAACTATTTACATGGATTAGCAGGATCACTTCGCTTGTCATGTATCCCACATTACATTGATTTTCAGGTGCATCGTCTATTTCATCTTTCTGAATCCTCAGCTGAAAGTCAGTTCCAAACTCGATCATTCTCTACAAAATAGTTTTCAACAAAGCTACAGGAATACTTATAAGAGCCTCAAAATATGTTTTAAAATTTGTTCATATCTTGTCAAAGGCCTATATTATGAAACATTTTCATTCCAGAAGTTTTCTGGCCCATTCTCCTCTTTTAATAATAATTGGATCAGGACCAGTTATTTTTCCATACTTATGTCGAATTCAGATAATAGAACACTATGAACCAATCTATTTTTCAACGCTCAATGAATATTCATTCCCTTTTGAATTATCAAATACTCATCTTTTACACGTTCTTCACATAGTTCATAGTCCAACGCTCTAGTCTTGCTTATTACATTGAGCATCTTCACACCAGTGAGTGTCTCAACGTATGAGCCTCTTCACACCAGTCTTATACATCATTGTATAGGTTTCAAGAGAAATAAAATTGCAAAGCTCACTTCGTTTCTGCAGCCGAATGCTGTTTTGAAGCGGCTACGTCGCAGTGCCTGAAGCGGCGTATCCGCGTGGTCGGCGATCGAGTTCGGTTGCGAAAGAAAACCGTCATTAGAGAATCGTTCCGGAACGGAGCGTGTCGAAGCCACAGGACAGACTAGAGCTATCGGCAGCCGGGGGCCTAGCCGCCTAGGGGCCACGGGGGACGGAGTGTCCTAGGGGGCCTAGGGGGCCCAGGGACCCGGGGCCATCCTTGCGGAACAGGAGAGACATGTGCAGCCAGAGGCGGAAGCGGAGTAGCGCACAACCGTAAACACAGCACCAATGCAATG
>NW_024091079.1:0-23219 GCF_014356525.2 Nilaparvata lugens | reverse complement strand
GACGTTTAGAAATATTTAATAGACTATTGTTGTAAATCATCAGTGACAAACGTTTCTCCATTGAACTAGTTTAGTAAACTGGAATAAAACAGAATAATTAGCCTAGTGGTCATGCTGTAGAAGAGTAGGCCTAAGTCTGCCTTAATATGGGCTAGGAAAGATATATCAATTATAGGCCTAACATAAAATAATGAAAGTAAACGCTGGGATTGCCAGAATCATTGAAGAAGCGGAAAACGAATTTCTAGATGAAAGGAAAGTGGAACAAGTTACAAATTATGGTTGTATCTTCAATAATACTATTCACTCATCACCATTATTGAAAATTTCCCCAACACTTTAAAAGCTCATGAAAGTACAAAAAGGTTCCACTATTTACCCTTAACTTATCTCTACAACTAATATAGTGAGCTCACGTTGAAGTGACAGTGTAGAAAGATAAGAGAACAACGTTGCCGATCCACTGTCTTGTCAATGCCTGCTATAAACGGTAGTTGATACAGGTTTATTGATATAATATCATTTATTATTATTTATTCACTTATTTTTTGATATAATTACAAATCATAATGAATATGATCGAGATGCAACAACAGGCATAGCCCAAAACTATTCTGTGCCCAAATTTTGATGAATAATAAAATGTCCGAAAAAAACGTTATGTTCTTACTCAGGAAAGTTGAATTCTTCTTTACTGTTCATTCTCGTTCAAAATAATCAATTATACTTTACTAAACAAGGAATTATATTTTTCAATAGTTTCATAATGGATTCTCATAATTAAATCGGATATTCTATTAATTTATTATTCATTCTTAATTGTTGAAAGAAGATGTGGCTACAGAGCAAAGCGAGAAACAGAAAGCGCTATCTGCTTTGTTGAATGATAAACAAGGATAGCAATACCATTGCTAATGAAACACTGCCATTATAACGTGGACCTCACTAAAGACTTTGAAGATGCACTCAACAAGATACGGAAGTACAAAGTGCAACGCTATAAGTGCATAAGTGCAAAACTGCAGTCTGTTATCTGTTGCCTCATAAATTGCATTTATCACCTGAAGTGCCCCACACATGTTCATTGCTGTGCTATGACCTTGCCACACGCAACAACATACCATATACCATAACATGCCATATTATATACCACATGCCATAAATGTGCCTTCTTGTATGCCTCATGTTGCATACATTTTCCTGAGTGCTGACTGTGGTATAAATCGTCTTTTATAACTTTATCCCACCATCTGTTTACAAAACCAGGCAGTCTTTTCCATAATGGCATGTGAAGTATTCAGGTGGAGACAAGAGTATATCTGTATTTATTCAGAGTTTCCCATTGTTGAGAGCAGTGTTCACAGTATATATAGCTTATATACTGATTCCTTATGTATATAACTAGCTATACTCCTCATATGTATATGGATTATATGTAGGTATAGCTGTATATATTCAGAATTTTGCATTGTTGAGTACATTGTTCACAGTATATATAAAGCTTATATACTGATTCCTCATTCATATATTATTATATTCATCCCTAATATTCCTTAAGAATTCGTATAAATAGATCCCTTATGTATTTGTGCTCAATATTACTATCTAGCAAATAATACTTGACTTGTTAGCTATATTTACTCATATTTTTCACTTCCGTACTTTTGTGGAATCTATATATATATAGAAGCGAAATGGCACTCACTCACTGACTGACTGACTAACTGACTGACTGACTGACTCACTCACTCACTCGCAGACCTAAAAATCTACCGGACCAAAAACGTTCAAATTTTGTAGGTATGTTCAGTTGGCCCTTTAGAGGCGCACTAAGAAATCTTTTGGTGATATTTTATCTCTAAGGGTGGTTTTTAAGGGTTTAAAGTTCGTCTTTTAGCTTGTATATTCTTCTTATTCCAATATCTTGAAATTGTGATTGAAATGTCCATACCATATGTTAATATAGAACTATAATCTAGAGAGAGTACCTCTTCGAAACAGTGTTTAACTGGTAACTAAATTAATAATTTTGTCCGGTTGGCATCAAGTTGAGTTGACTTTGTTAGGTTGGCACCTAGTTGAAGATTGAAATGCATTTATCGCGGAAAAATTGATTGGGCACTGCTACTTCAATCAGAGCTATTCCTGGGAATATTATATTACTAGCCGTCAGGCACGCTTCGCTCGCCATATCCGTTTAGCCAGACGATTAGTCTGGACCCCCGACTGGATCGTCCTAACATATGATAAAAATAATCAAATGAAAAATGCAGGCGAGCGAAGCGAGCCTGCTGATCTCAGTCTTGGACGATGCAGTCGGAGGTCCAGGGGGCGGAGCTCCCTGGCTAGACGGATATGGCAAGCGAAGCGAGCCTGACGGCTAGTAGCTGTATATATTCAGAATTTTCCATTGTTGAGCACAGTATTCACAGTATATATATAGCTTATATGATTTTCTTGTATGTACTATACAAATTCCTCATAGATTCGGATAAATAGAACACTTATATATCTGTGTTCAATATTACTATCCAGAGAATACTTGACTTGTTAGCTACATATACTCTTATTTTTATCACTTCTGTATATGTGTGGAATGTTTCTATATAGTGGATATTTGGCTTCTTAGCTATATGCACCCATGTATTTGGAAAATCATTTCACATTTATATTTTGTTGAATACAAACGCCTTCTATAGACGCTAGCAGATACAACAGGTTTATTGATGTAATATTAACTGTTCATTCTAGTTTAAAATGAACAATTATATTTTATTAAGCAAGAAATCATATTTCTCAATAATTTCATAATGAATTTTCATGATTAAGATTAAATATTTTGTTAATTATCATTCTACATTGTTGAAAGACGATCTGGGAACAGAGCAAAGCTAGGAAGAGATATCGCTATCTGCTTTGTTGAATGATAGCAATTCCATTGCCAATCCAACCTCACTATATCCTGCTGTATCTGAAATCATACTGAATTCTATTCATATGCATATAAGCATGTCATACTGCGACCAATATAGAGCTCTGTAGATGCTCCTTTGTCAAATATAACCACCATCCACAAAACATCTTGAATGAATGATCTTTTGGAGATATATCACAGCAAAATATTCTGAAAAGAAGTTTGAAAAGATACAGTGTTATCTGGCAAACGTGGGCGGACGCTTTGTATTCGTGACCCGCGTTTCTCGAAATGTGAGTGGGATTTCACGAATTTTCACTAGATTTCCACCAAGTTTCTCGAAATATGATTGGATTTTCAGGAAGAGTCCCAATTTGTGGTAGATTGTTGAAGTTTCCTGTAAGAAGTGTGTTCAATTTTTCTCGTTCTTTCTATCGAAGCAATACATCTGCCACAAGATCAACTTTGGTTAATTTCGATGTCGTTCACAGTGAATGGAAAATGGTGATTTACCTTCTTGAAGGCCGTTTGCACAGTATAGATTGCTAAGCTCGATCCAGTTTAATTTAAACTAGTTTAGCGTTAAGTTGGTAATAGAATGTCATCGTTTATAATATCAGGAAGGCTGATTTTTACAGGATATTTGTTATTTGTCTACAAACCATCAGTAAATTGAGGTTATGTAGCTACTATCTCCTTGTTCAGAATCTACAGAGCTGTAAGCTGTACAGTAATAAAAGTGAAAAGCGATCAAGAAATCCTTCAAAGAATGATGAAATGCTATATTATATTAGATACAAATTTATATTGAGTAGGCACCAAAAAATATATTTTAGAATTTTTAAAAAAGCGATTTTGTTACGCTTAAATCTACTACGGTCTTCCTCGTTTATTAGAAATCTCTAGAAAGCAAAATATCTCAGTTATGTGTTATTAAAAATATGTTTCCTAATCAACCTTGTCTTATTTTATATCGAGTGGTTTATTTAATCAAATACTGGATTGGCAGTTGCTTTACTCAAGCAAAACCGTTAAGAAAATTCTCTATCATCCCAGAAATTTAAATTATTCGTTTTTGTCCAATTTTTCTCAGTTTTAAAATTTCTTCGCAGTCATCTTTATCAATCGCATTAAAAACTTCTATCAATTCCTCCATTATGATTATTTTTACATTCAAATAATGATTCACTATAACCTAAATTAATAATCATCGTCTACAGAAGCATTTACAACAACCGTCGAAAAATAATTTAGTATCAGCTGTTTTCCCATCAAATCTTTACAGATGACAAGTTGATCCTAACTATTTGGTTTAAACCTCCTGCTTTGAAGGTTTAAACTCTCCTAGAGTTCAAACTCAATACAGAGTCTAAACTGATACTGTGCAAACGGAATTTTAGTTTAAACAAAAAAATCCAGATTTGGTTCAAGCTTCAGCTTTAACTTACACTGTGCAAACGGCCCTAAGTCAAACTTTGGGGCTGATAACACTTTGAGAACAGAACAAGTTATTATTTTGATAGATTTTTCGGCTATATTGGAATTTATTTATTACAAGAGAAAAAAATATGACGAGTAGTAATTATAGAAAAACAATCGTGTTTCAAATAACTTATCAACTGATATATCCATTTCGAACTTCTTGGATGATACAACAGTCTAAAATTGTAAATAGTCAATACTATAATAGAGGAAAGAACTGGCTTATACACGTACAGGATAGGAGAAATATTATGTTTGACGCATCATCAAGTCTGGACTACTGGATTGATTGACTTGACATTTTTCAAATAGATTTTCAATCTACCGAGGATGGTTAGATAAGATGCCTGTTTCCAATTCTTCAAGATTTCATCACTGCAAATTTAAACATAGTCACCGAGCGAAGTGAGCTCTGAGATTCAAATCGGAGGTTTGGCATTTCTCTTAATGTTTAAATGTTTGAATGTTTAAATGTTTATATGTTGCGCATTTACGGCGAAACGCGGTAATAGATTTTCATGAAATTTGACAGGTATGTTCCTCTTTTAATTGCGCGTCGACGTATATACAAGGTTTTTGGAAATTTTGTATTTCAAGGATAATATAAAAGGAAAAAGGAGCCTCCTTCATACGCCAATATTCGTGTAAAAATCAGACTATAGAATTATTCATCATAAATCAGCTGACAAGTGATTACACAGATGTGTGGAGAAGCCAGTCTATTGCTGTATTTCCATAAGGTCTATTGTTTTAATCAGGAACTTGTGGATGAGACTACTGCGTGAGGTCTACTGTTCACAGAACTACTAGTTTGAATCATATCATATTGTTTCTCGTTTCTTTTTCGTCTTCTCTCTTCCCATTATCCACGTTTCTCATTCTCCTCTTCTCTCTTCCAGTTTCTTCCAATCTTCTTCTCTTTTTCTTCTTCCTCTTCTTCTTCTTCTTCTTCTTCTTCTTTCTCTCCTTCTTCTCATTATCTTCTTATTCTTCTTCTTCATCTGCAAACAAAACTTTTCCATTTCAGTACATCTCCAATTACTACTCCAATTTCGTTTCTCTATCGAAGCAACTGCCACAAGATCAACTTTAGTATTCTAAGTCGTTCACAGTGAATGGGAAATGATGAAACATTTCAAGACCACTTCTAATAATATTGCAACTTAAATAAATTCTCCCAGGGTAAATCAACATATCTGATTGATAGTTTCCATTGATTTTTGTTGACTCTGAAGATCAGATCAACTTATATTCAATGTCGTTTACAGTGAATAAGTTTCAAGTAATTAACGAGCGTTTCAAATCAAGTACTAATATTGCAACTTAATCGACTTTTTCCAGGTTGAATCATCATAACTTAACGATAATTTAATTTAGATAAGATGAAGGCAAAGTCGAAGAAGGAAGAGAGTAGTAGAAGGAGAAGGAGAAAGAAAGGTAGAAGAAGAAGAAGAAGGAGAAGAAGAAGAGAAGAAGAAGAAGAAGAAGAAGAAGAGAAGAAGATGGAGAGAAGGAGAAGAAGAAGAAGAAGAGAAGAGAAGAAGAAGAGAAGAAGAAGAAGAAGAAGAAAGGAAGAAGAAGAAGAAGAAGAAGAGGAGAAGAAGAAGAAGAAGAGAGGAGAAGAAGAAGAAGAAGAAGAAGAAGAAGAAGAAGAAGAAGAAGAAGAAGAAGAAGAAGAAGAAGAAGAAGAGAAGAAGAAGAAGAAAAAAGAAGAAGAAGACGAAGGAAGAAGAGGGAGAAGAAGAAGAAGAAGAAAAAAAGAAGAAGAAGAAGAAGAAGAAGAAGAAGAAGAAGAAGAAGAAGAGAAGAAGAAGAAGAAGAAGAAGAAGAAGAAGAAGAGAAGAAGAAGAAGAAAGAGAAGAGAAGAAGAGAAGAAAAAGAAGAAGAAGAGGGAGAAGGAGAAGAAGAAGAAGAAGAAGAAGAAGAAGAGGGAGAAGGAGAAGAGAAGAAGAAGAAGAAGAAGAGAAGAAGAAGAAGAAGAAGAGGAGAGAAGAGAAGAAGAAGAGGGAGAAGAAGAAGAAGAAGAAGAGAAGAAGAAGAAGAAGAAGAAGAAGAAGAAGAAGAAGAAGAAGAACAAGAAGAACAAGAAGAAGTAGAAGAAGAACAAGATTCTTGTTGATTTGAAAGCCACGAGGCCAAGTTCAAGCATACTCAACCAACTTTGAGAACTTTCTATTTGAATCAAGATTTTCTCCATTTCCAGTGAACTTTATTCAAGATCTGTGACTACTTTCAAAACTACCACTAAACGAGTAACCTTATTTCCATTTCCTGACCAAGTTAATACTGATTGAATAATATATTTTCTGCGTAGAGTATTTCGTAATTTAACATGGATACAGTATTGAATGTATTACACTTAGGGCAGGTTTTTGAGCTCGGGATTCAGGTAAGTTTCAGACTTTAAACAGCTGGAGTCAGGAAATTGGCTTTTCAGAACGGGGCGTAGTTGCAGTGAATAGTTCCAGCAAAATATGGTATATTTCGCACCTAGAGCAGAAAATGAGATCCTACAGATACCCTGGAAAGTAACCATTTCTGCACTGATTGCAGGCCGCAAAGAATCACTTTTCCGCTCCAGTGCGCAAAGTAATACTTTGCGTACTCCAGACTTGCAGCATGACAACGCAAAATAGTTAGTAGGTTATATGGAGCACCAGTGCTGGAAAATCAAAATTATGTTGGTAACAGTGACTTTGGTATAGTGTGGTATAGTGTTGTGGTGCACGTTATAATAATATGAGGGCAGTGGACAACAACGACAGCCACCAAATTCAGCACACAGCCGCCTTCATTCATTTACTACTACATTATTCAATTTTAAATAAATGAAGGTTTTTATTAATAATGAAATTACACAGAAAAACATTTGATGGATTTCAGGGAATTTTACCCATAATTACCCACTTTTCATATTCAATGGTAACTGTAGGAGAAAATTAATGTGAAATACGTGCGCAAAGTTCCTCTGCTGCACTCAAGAAACCATTCCGCCCTCGCCTACGGCTCGGGCGTAAACGTTTCTTTCGGTGCAGCAAACTGTCACTTTGCGCACTAGTTGCACAAATAACTATTTCCGGCTCGAAATCGGGTTTCAAGTCCAAGGCCGTAGGTGAGGACTAGAAAAGATTGAGAGCCGGAAAAACATTTTTTCCCTTGATGCGAACGCTATTTTTGGCCACACACAAAATAAACAATATATATATATATTATATATATATATTATATATATATATATATATATATATATATATATATATATATATATATATGAGAAAAGTTGTTTACTTAGCATTTCGAAAGCAGAAGTGGGAGGTGATAGCTCTAGCAAATCTGAGGTAATCTGAATATCAGGAAATTGTCCAAGTATTTTTATTTTTTATTCTGATATGTCTAAATAACCTAAAAGATGATGTTCAATTATGTGGGAGGTTGAGTTTACACTTTTCTATTCTTTCAAATGACAATAAGATTATTCAATTATTGAATAATGAACACAAATAATGAAAAGGTTTTCGATCAGCTGTTTTTTGATCACCCTTCTTAGTTCCATGTTAGCGGCTGGAAAGAGTACTCTTTCCGGCCTAGGCCGTAATGAAACCAGTTCTGACGTCAGACGAGAGTCGTCTGCAAACAATGTCTTTCAGATCTACGTAGTGACTGGGAAACAGCTGCTTTCTATGCAGTGTGGCGAAAATTGGCTTTTCAGAACAGGGCGTAGTTGCAGCAAAATGCATATTTATTTTCTCATTTCTATGATTGGAAACGTTCTACCTTGACTAGATGGAACATTTCTATATAATTCAAAATAGCTAAAACTTTCCACTATATTCTCTCTATTTTTTATTTTGAGTTCAATCTCCTAGTATTTCGAAATTTAATTCAAACGTGACTTGACTCTGACTATGACTACATCACGTTTCGGAAAGCACCGATATTCTGACTTCAGCTAAAACTGAAACTTTACACTATTTTCTCTCTATTTTATTTCGAGTTCAATCTTCCAGTATTTCGAAATTCAATTTAAACTTGACTTTAACTATGACTATGACAACGCCCCGCTTTGGAAAGCCAATTTTTTTACTCCAGCTTTTTAAAGTCTAGAACCTAGCTGAATCCCGAGCTTGGTAACCGGATTAAATGCTATCACTACAATATTGTTGTTGAAAAATATCTGGAATATTGAAACAAGTATCATTTACAATACATGGCTTCCTGTAGCTTTTCTCCTCACAGCCATTATATTCTCAATTTGTAGAAGTCTTCAGAGGATCCACTAAAAGTATTTGATATTAAATTTTCATCAATTTTTAATTCCATCAACATTTATTTAAAGAAATATCTCCTGTCTCCTCCATCAAACTGATGTAATTTTCAAACGCTAGCTGCTCCAACCAATCACAAGAAAGCAGACATTTTGTTGTGGTACACTCCCACTTTCAACGCATTCTGATTGGTTGATACAAACTTGCAAGATAAGTGATGAATTGAAAGATACACAACGAATTGAAAGATACATAACTTGTGTATTCTGTTGCAAGATACGTGATGAGTTGCACGATACACAACAAATTGGAAGATACGTAACTTGGGTATTCTGTTGCAAGATACGTGATGAATCGCAAGATACACGATGAATTGAAAGATACATAACTTTTGTATTCTGTAGCAAGATACACAACGAATTGAAATATATGTACATTGGGTATTCGTAATTTGTAAAGAATTGAAAGATACGTAGATTGGGTATCCTGTAGCAAGATACGTGATAAATCGCAAGATACACGACGAATTTAAAGATACATAACTTTTGTATTCTGTTGCAAGATACACAACGAATTGAAAGATATGTAACTTGGGTATTCTGTTGCAAGATACTTGATGAATTGCGATATAAACAACGAATTGGAAGATACGTAACTTGGGTATTCTGTTGCAAGATATACGTGATGAGTTGCAAGATACACAACGAATTGAGAGATACATAACTAAGGTATTCTGTTGCAAGATACGTGATGAATCGCAAGATACACAACGAATTGAAAGATACGTAACTTGGGTATTCTGTAGCAAGATACGTGATGAATCGCAAGATACACAACGAATTGGAAGATAATTATGTAACTTGGTTATTCTGTTGCAAGATACGTGATAAATCGCAAGATACACAAGGAATTGAAATATATTACGTAATGATCAGAATTGTAATATATTGTAACCATTCTTCTACTCATGACAGTGGAGAATTATAGAAGAACAGCTAAAACTATTATAGAATAGACTATACTTCTATAAATGGTGGGTTTCCTATACTCGTAACATCATAAAGATCCAATAGTGAAGTCCATGTTATAATGGCAGTGGAGAAAGATGGGAGAACAACGTTGCCGATCCTCTGTTTTGTCAATGCCTTCTATAGAGGATAGCTTATACCTGTATATGTGATGTAATATAAACTGTTAATTCTTGTTTGAGATAATCAATCAAATTTTATCCATCGAAAACATATAGTCTACTCCCCGAAGATTAAATGATACATTCATAATTGAAATCGAATATTTTGTTAATTAATTATATTTATACACTGTTGGAGAATGATTTGGAAACAGTGCGGAGGTGATAGAGGATAGCGTAATCAGCTTTGTCGAATGATAGACAAGGATAGCAACACCGATGTTGATCAAATACTGCCATTATAACGTGGACCTCACTATAGAGGGAGATAGTGTTTTCGTTTTTGTCGGATGATAGACAAGGATAGCAACATGAACCTTAATCAAATACTTCTATTATAATGGTGTGTTCTTCACTCTAGTAAACCTTCCAATATCACACTTCTCGGAAAACCACCACTAAACGATCGAGCAATTACTAATATAATTGAATGAAGCCAATATTTGCAGGGGGCTTAATCGAGGTACAACCACAATAAGCACACCGATTGCTTTCCAAGACTTCGTTTCCAAGTCCGAGTTAAGTCCTTTTCTAAGCTCGATAATACCCAGAATGACCAGCTTTCTCCCTCCTAGGGTGAGGAGGGGTAGAAAGGGAAAATCTCAAGGGAAATTAGAGCCTATTTCGAAGAAAAACCTTCCATTTTTCTTCCTGAAACTGGTTGCCACATTTTCAATGACTTTTCTCGACCACTGTTCGTTTCAGATAAATTTCTTGCGATAAAGTTCATTTTTCTTACAGTAGGTGATGTAGATAGAGTCAATCGTGAATTTATTGTGTTCTATAGTGAGGTTATTGTTATAACGGCAGTGAAGAAAGATAGGAGAACAACGTTGCCGAACCTCTGTCTTGTCAATTCCTTCTATAGACGGTAGCTGATACAGGTTTATTGAAGTAATATCAACCGTCCATTCTCGTTTAAAATAATCAATTATAATTTTATTAAGCAAGGAATTATATTTTTCAAGAATCTCATAATGAATTTTCATGATTATGGGCCGTTTGCACAGTATAGATTGCTAAACTCGAGTAAGTTAATCTGAAAGTTTAAACTTGAATCGTGCATTTACTAATCCAGTTTAAGTTAAACTAGTTGAGCGTTGAGTTGGTAAATAATGTCATCGTTTAAAATATCAGGAATGCTCATTTTTACAGGGAATTTTGGTATTTGTTTACAAACCATCAGTAAATTGAGGTTATGTAGCTACAATTTCCTGGTTCAAAATCCACAGAGCTGTAACCTGTACGGTAATAAAAGTTAAAAGCTATCAAAAAATTCATTAAAAACTTATGTTAAGTTGGCACCAAAAAAATATATCTTAGAATGTAAGATTAAAAAGTTTTTTTTTACGCTTGAATCTACTACGGTCTTCCTCGTTCATTGTAAATTTTTCAAAAGCAAAATATCTTAGTTGTATTATTAATAAAAATCTGGTGTGGCGCACTCACACAACTTTCCTTGCCGTTATGAAAATTGATCACCTGACGCTAGTGTTCCCGCGCATCTCAAGTCTACTATTCAAATATTTGAGCCAGCTGGTGACAGGGCAATAACGCTGGAGACACACATGAGGTCTGCTATCTCTTCATAGTGAATGATTTAATAGAATCAACATTAATTTGCAATTGAATAATCACATTTTCTTGAATTTAAAGCTTATTTTCAATTTTAGGTGAAAATGTTACTGAACATTAATTGTAGAGATTTTCATGCTCAATCTACTCCACTTGATTTTCTTTGTTTTCAATTGTATCTGAAGCCTGATAATTGGGAATCTATCTGCATTGATGGGGCGGAGCTCCTGAAATTTTTACAGATATGGGACTTGTGGCAGTTGATAGATCTTATCGATGACTGTTTTAAATATGAATTTGATCAAAATCGTTGAAGCCGTTTTCGAGAAAATCGCGAAAAACCCTGTTTTTGACAACATTTTCGCCATTTTAGCCGCCATCTTGAATTGCATTCGATCGAAATTGTTCGTGTCGGATCTTTATATTGTAAGGACCTTGAGTTTCGAATTTCAAGTCATTCCGTTGATTGGGAGATGAGATCCCAAGATCCCCGTGTACACAGACGCACATACACTCATACACACACACACACACACACACACACACACACACACACACACACCACACACACACACACACACACACACACACACACACACACACACACACACACACCACACACACACACACACACACCACACACCACCACACACACACACACAACACACACACACACACACATATACACATACACACACACACACACACACACACACACACACCACACACACACACACACACACACCACACACACACACACCAACAACACACACACACACACACACACACCACACACACACACACACACACACACAACACACACAACACACACACACACACACACCACACACACACACACAACACACACACACACACACACACACACACACACACACACCACACACACACACACACACACACACACACACACACACACACACCACACACACACACACACACACAACACACACACACACACACACAACACACACCACCACACACACACACACACACACACACCACACAACACACACACACACACACACATACAGACCAATACCCAAAAACCAGTTTTTTGGACTCAGGGGACCTTGAAACGTATAGAATTCTAGAAATTGGGGTACCTTAATTTTTTTTGGGAAGCAAATTCTTTCCTTACCTGTGGTAATAGGGCAAGAAAAGTAAAAACATGTTGTTTTCTAATAAAAAATTGTCATAATTCCTATCAGATGGTTTATGCAATCAAATACTAAATTGGCAGTGGCTTTACTTTACTCAAGCAAAACCATTGTAAAAAATATTTTTCATCCCAAAAATTTAAATCATTCGCTTCTGCCCAATTTTTGTCAGTTTCAAAATTTCTTCGCAGTCATCTATATCAATCGCATTGAAAACTTCTATCAATTCCTCCATTATAACTATGTTCACATTCAAATAATGATTCACTATAACCTAAATAATTATTCTCGTCTACAGAAGTAGGTAATAAAAACAACCGTCGAAAAATAATTTACTATAAGCTGTTTCCCAATCAAATCTTTACAGATGTCAAGTTGAACCAAATTATTTGGTTTAAACCTCCTGCTTTGAAGGTTTATACTTTCCCAGAGTTTTTACTCGATACAGAGTTCAAACTGATAATGTGCAAACGGAATTTTAGTTTAAATAAAAAAAATCCAGATTTGGTTTGAGCTTTAGCTTAAACTTACACTGTGCAAACGGCCCTAAGAAGAAATATCGTGTTGATCAATTATCAATTCTAAATCGTTGAAAGACGATTTGGCAACAGAGCAAAGCGAGAAAGAGATAGAGCTATCCGATTCGTTGGATGATAGACAAGGATGGCAGTACTATTGCCAATCAAACACTGCCATTATAACGTGGACCTCATCATAGGTTGGAATTTGAACAATTTGTGAATAGACTACGAAATTGGAACTCAGTTCCCAATCTTTGATTCCAGGTAACTTATTGCTACAAAATAACTTATTGCTGCCAAGTAACTAATTGCCTACATCGATGAATTACGAGCACAGAGAATGATAAATTTTCTCTCTCTCAGAGGACTCGTTTAGCATAGTGTGACATCGCATTAATGGCTTGGATTAAAGAAAATCAAGCTTAAAAGATAGAGAGAGGATGAGTGGATGAGAGGAAGCGAGAAAGAGAAGAGATGAAAAAGAAGGAAGGGAAATGAGAGGAAACGATTGGTGAGAGGTAGAAGAGAAAAAATAATCAACAGCCTGAGATGTGAGAGAGGAGGGCCGACAAAGTAGGGAGAGAGAGAAAAGAGAGAGGGGGGAGAGAGAGAAAAAATATATAATCAACAGCCTGATATGTGAGAGAGAAGGGATGACAGAGAGGACATTTGTACAGACTGCAGACACTGCTTTACAGTAGAGAGAGAGAAAGTGTGGGAGAGAGGGAGTAGATGAAAACAGAGATGGTGAGAGATAAAGAACAGAGACAGAGAGAGTGGTGCTTGTGAGAGTTCACTTTAGTTTCAAGTTTTGAGAATGTGTGGAAATGGGAGATTATTTTGGACGCTTTCCCCTGATAACGGGGGATCGAGGGAATAATGGTGAAGAGAGAGAGAAAGGGGATGAGGACAAGAGGAGAAGAAAGAGAGGAAGAAGAAGAGGAGGAGGATGAGAAGAAAAGAAGGAGGAGAAGAGAAGATTTTCCACTGATAACATAGAATCAAGGGAATTATGATAAAGAGAGAGAAAAATGATAAGGACAAGAGAAGAAGAGAGAAAAGAAGGAGGGGAGAAGAAGGAGGAGAAGAGAAAAAAAAAAGCTTCTCACTGATAACATGGAATCAAGGACATTAGGAAAAGAGAGAGAGAGAAAAATGATAAGGACAAGAGAAGAAGAGAGTGAAGAAGAAGAGGAGAAGAATAGGAGAAGAAGGAGGACTGGAGGAGAAAAGAAAAGCTACACGGATGCAAGATATGGAGATGAAAAGAGAAAGAATGAGGACAATAGAAGAAAAAGAATGTGGAGAAGATAAGGAGGAGGGAAAGAAAAGGAGAAAAGAGGGGATCAAGGGAATAATGATGAAGAGAGAGAGAGTGAGTGATCAGGGACAAGAGGAGAAGAGAGAGAATGGGTGGAAGAGGAGGGGAAGGAGAAGAAGAACACAAGGGAGGGGGTGAAAAGGAGAAGGAAGGAGGAGAAGATAAGGAGGAGGGAAAGAAAAGGAGAAAAGAGGGGATCAAGGGAATAATGATGAAGAGAGAGAGTGATCAGGGACAAGAGGAGAAGAGAGAGAGATGGGTGGGAGAGGAGGGGAAGGAGAAGAAGAACACAAGGGAGGGGTTGAAAAGGAGAAGGAAGGAGGAGAAGATAAGGAGGAGGGAAAGAAAAGGAGAAAAGAGGGGATCAAGGGAATAATGATGAAGAGAGAGAGTGATCAGGGACAAGAGGAGAAGAGAGAGAGATGGGTGGGAGAGGAGGGGAAGGAGAAGAAGAACACAAGGGAGGGGGTGAAAAGGAGAAGGGATGATGAGAAGAAGAGAAGGAGGAGAAGAGAAGCTTCCCACTCAGAACATGGAATCAAGGGAATTATGATAAAGAGAGAGAAAAATAATAAGGACAAGAGAAGAAGAGAGAGAAGAAGGAGCGGAGGAGGAGGAGCGATAGAGGAAAGAAAAGCTCCACGGATGACACGTATTCAAGGATATGAAGATGGAGAGAGAAAAAATGAGGAGAAGAAAGAAAAAAAAGGTGGAGATTAAATGAGAAGGAAAAAAAGAGAAGTTGAAGAAAAGAAGGAGACAAGAGAAGCTTCTCACTAAAAACACGGGATGAAGGAAATTATGATGAAGAGAGAGGAAAATATAAGGACAAGAGAAGAAGGGTGAGAAGGAGGAGAAGAGAAGGAGGGAGAAAGGAAAGGAGAAGAGAAGGAGGAGAAGGAAGCTTTCCACTGATAACACGGAATCAAGTGGATGATGATGAAGAGAGATGGAATGAGGGCATGAGAAGGAGAAAAAGAACTAGGAGATGAAGAAGAGAGAGAGAATGAGGAGAAGAAGAGTAGAAGTGATAAAAGAGGTCACCAACCCCAGATAACTGGGTTTCGAATTTCCGAAGCTGAGCTGATGATTTATATGGCACACTTTAAAGCTGGTTTCTGGTTTAGAGAGAGATTAGCACTGATCAGTTCAAGCCTATCACTTACAAAAAAAAACTTCAGAATATTAATAGAATATGATACTAACCCTGATCAGCACTTCGTGCTTCGTAAAATCACTTTTGTGAAAAAGTTTCACAATATGCCATCATGAATCCATGCCTGTTTGGTTCAATAAAACGAGCGAAGCAAGTTCTTACTAATGACTAGATGCTAGAATCGTTCTCCGTAGCTTTCATGGTTTTATTGAACGAGCGTTGGCAAGCTCCTACTGATGAGTAAAGGCTTAATTCGTTGTACTTTTGTGGGTTTGATTGTTTTTGTGTTCGACAATAACGTCTGCACAGAAAGCAGCTGTTTTCCAGTCCCTACGTAGATCTGAAAGACCTTGTTTGCAGACGACGTCAGAAAAGGGTTTCTTTTCCGGTCTAGGCCAGAAAGTTGTCTCTTTCCAGCCGCTCATGGAAGTAGTTAATAAGTCATCCGCTAGATTGGGCGAGTGTCCACTTTCATCATCAGCTGAAGTCGCCATGATTTCAGTTCGAGTCTCTAATCAAACTAATTCAGCATTCGCTTCGCAACAATTTCAATTCAATTATTTATTGTTGATTAGCGCATTCCGAATTTTCAAAAATGCTTGAAGATGACGACACCCATGATATTCCAAGTGAAATTTTAAAAGAATCTGAAATCCTGACTGCAAATCTTCTACCACTAAAATCAAGAGATAGGTATGATAACTTAATGAGTATTCTTTATTTATTTTGTCAGCAACACCTGTAGTGTGGCAAAAAATATCGTTCGCACCACAGGAAAAAATGTTTTTCCGGCTCTCAATCTTTTCTAGTCCTCGGAATACGGCCTCGGACTTGAAAACTGATTTCGAGCTCACCGAAAAATCTCATTTTCTGCTCTAGGTGCGAAATATACTATTTCGCCACACTGCACAGAAAGCAGCTGTTTTCCAGTCCCTACGTAGATCTGAAAGACATTGTTTGCAGACGACTCTCGTCTGACGTCAGAACAGGTTTCTTTCCGGCTGAGGCCGGAAAGAGTACCCTTTCCGGCCGCTAACATGGAACTAAGAAAGGTGTAAGAGTTTTCATGATCTTGTTTTTTTTTATCAAGGTTCATAGCCTAATGATTATAATTATAATACATTCACGCATTACAAATTCAAATTAATACAATTTACAAAAGGTCTACATTTGCAAAAACCTTTTTTGAAAATGTGTTTGGACAACTGTGCCATATGGTGCATTGTGTTCAGGAGGGTGAGATCGGAAATGTCCACCACCCCACTTTGAGTACCCTACGACGTCTGGTTCTTGAGATTATGAGACATCGAAGTTCCCCCCCCACAATAAAACATTCTTATTCAATTTATTATTCTTATACACGTGGGTCACATGGTGTAACCTACTCACAGCTGATGCAATGCATCTATTTATTGTCTCTTTTGATTTGAAAATCATCACCTAAGCCAAGCTAGATGACAACTCTACTTGACAACAGCTGTTGGAACGCACAAGAGACCCAAGAAACCGCATAACGTTTTGGCGTCAGCTATACCTGTAGTGTGGCGAAAAATATTGTACGCGACTCTCTCAGAAAGATGTTTACGGTATTCGGATAACATATTCCCGACTATTTAACTATCCTCATACCGTAAACACTAACTCTCTGTGCTTGTAGCGTAATATACTATTTCCTTGCTGAGGGTGATGCCCACATGAGTTATAGGCTTGTGCGTGGTTAATGAGGTGGATGTTGATGAGAGTTCAATAGACCTAGAATTTTAGGTGTGTTCCGAACGACCGGTTCTCTATCGATAATCTCTCAAGAATCATGTTTTTTTAATTGGGAGCTCCTACCAATGACTAGAGGCTATAGTGGAATCCACGTTATAATGAGAGTGTAGGAAGATAGGAAAACGACATTCCCGAACCTCTGTCTTGTCAATGCCTTCTATAGACGGTAGCTGATACAGGTTTATTGATGTAGGTAATATAACCTGTTTATTCTTGTTTAAAATGATCAATTATATTTTATCGAGCAAGAAATTATATATTTCAATAATTCCATAATCAATTATGAAATATATTGTTTATTAATTATCAATTCTGCATTGTTAAAAGACGATCTGGCAACACAGAAAAGCGAGAAAGAGATAGCGCTATCCGTTTTGGTGAATGATAGACAAGGATAGCAATACCATTGCTGATTGAACACTGCTATTATATAACGTGGACCTCAGTAGCTTTCATTGCTTTATTGAACGAGCGTTTCAACCGACTAAACGCAGTACACTCATCCAAAACAGAACAAACTAAACAGAGTACTCTATCCACATGCATCACCCATTATAGAATAATTTAACGCCAAGTACTTTCCATTTTGAGCCGCATACATTGGTTGTTATGTAGCTTAGGGCAGTCAGGTATACAGTGACTATATTCATATATCTTGCAGTATACAGTCACTGTATATTATTATCACTTGATTTAACACAGGTATATATTATGAATGTATTTATATGAAATGTTTGTATATAGTGACTGGAGAGGCACAGCTGTGCACTCACTATACCGGTTGGAATGTATTGTTTTATATAAAGCGAGCAATTTCTATATATCTGTTTATCTCTATATATAAAAATGAATGTCTATTTGTGTGTTTGTTTGTTCCCTACAGACTCGAAAACTACTTGAATGAGCGGCATGAAACTTTGAGAATATGTTGTGTGAATATTGGGGATGGTTTCTGACCAGAAACTTTTATAGGGGGACTAATAATTATATTATCTATTAATCCATTTTACAGACCTTTGTTTTTGAAATTTTAGGCCGAATGGCTACTTATAATAATTATTTAGAATCTAAAGTTATCAGCTGTATAATAAACACGTCACCCTGTGATCAATAAATTGTTTACTGGTATTAAAACGGTGGTTTGGAGTTGAAGTGAGTGTACCGTACGTAGTTGATTGGTACCAGCTGTAGATAATCGTTCCTTAGAAGAACTATACAATATTATTATCACTCCCCTATCATTGAGGAACTGGAAAATAATTATCCATCTCATGAAAGAGAGTTGTTCGTATTGCAATCATCAATTACTGACTAAGAATGACAGATTGAATTGATTTTTTTTAATTAGCTCAGCTTATATTCATCCTAAAATTGAAGATAGAAAGAATATGGAATTGTGAGTAATTCATCGTACATCGCATATTTCCTGGATCATCTATTGACAATCAACAACTATGAAAAGATTCAATTCATCTTTGAAACACTGATTGAATCTACTGGTATCTATTTTTTCAATTCAACACTTTTCTGATAGATATTACTACCAATTGATCGAGAATATGTTGAAATGTCGGAATAATAAATGCTGCATGACTGAGCACATAGGAAGGCCGTATTGAGATGTAAATGAGAATATTGATTGTCAGATAAATTTCATGATTCACCAAATAAAGTCAAGTGTGACATGAGATACATTGACTTTTTGGCGGTACGAAGTTCGCCGGGTAAGCTAGTATTTTTATATTTTATCTGGTTATATGCTTATTCATGTTCAACCGATCTCGAAAACGGCTCTAACGATTCTCACAAAATTCAGAACATAGTAGGTTTTGATATAAAGATTCGATTGCATTAGGTCTCATTCCTGGTAAAACTCGCTGAAGGACATGAAAATGATAATTCATCCTTGGAAAAACAGCTGATAATAATTATTTCGTCGTCTGTTGGTGACGGAAGTGAGTGAGCGAATTCATGTGTGTGGGACTGTGTCAAAATTATGAGTCAGCTGTTGAACTTTTGTAATCATTCAATCAGGTTCTTAGTGCCAGTTGAAAAAAGCCGGGTTATTCCCAATCCTGATTAATTCCAGTACATCCATCTTTTTGAAATGGTCTTCTCCGATTTGATTAATCAGGATTAAAATTTAACCGGCTTTTGTGCAACAGGGCCTTTGTGAGGGAAATTTTTGTATTCCTCTGGGAATTAATCTTAATTTACCGTTATTAGATAGAACATTTCTGTACGAATGTTATTAATTTTATTATAATTTCTTCTCTCGTTATAAATATTTTATGCTTCTGTACTCCAGAGCAAAGCTTGATCCCAGATATTTTATATAAAATGTTCGTATTAACCTATTATATTAAGCGAGCAATTTTCTGTATTCATATATTTGGCTATTTTCATATCTGGCTATTTTTATATCTGGTTATTTATGTTTTACGGATCTCGAAAACAGCTCTAACGATTTTCACGAAATTTGGAACATAGTAAGGTTTATGATATAAAGATTCGATTGCACTAGGTCTCATTCTTTGGAAAACTCGCTGAACGACATTAAAAGGATAATTCATCCTTGGAAAACAGATGATGATTTCGTCGTCTCTCGATAACAGAAGATGCGTGTGCCTGTGTGGGAGAGAGACAGAATTATTTCCAGCTGTGTAATCATAATCAATCAGCGAGAAATTTTATCTAGCTAGACAATTCAATCGATTTGATCAACATAATAAAAATTTAAAAATTAGCTCAAAAAAATTTCTAGTTTCATTCAAGATTTAGACTTTTTGAATAATAATTATTAAGTTACTGTTTTAGATTTCTCGATTCTAGACTCTAATAGTATCTATTTGATTCAAAATTTGCTCGTTTATCTGAGTATTGAAGAGCGTAAATTGTATTTTGAAGAGTGAGAGTGACATAACCAACTTTTTGATATAGTATAAATTGGAAATGGGACAGTTTTGGGCATGAGCCTGTTGTGCCTTTCCTCATGTTAAGTATGTGTACACAATGTGATAAATAAATAAATAAATAATCAGATTCGTTGACATGACAATCCTCCTAAACTAGAGTATGTCATGATTTTCAAAGTTGATCATTATTCGACAATTTCAAGTGATTAGTGAGTGTTATTTTGTTATTCAATTTGGTTTGTATATAATCTGAATTATGATTTTTTTGTTTTTAAATGTTTGAACAGAAAATTGAACCTGAATTCAATTGTATGGAACATAACCTACTTTTTGAACTATTTATAGTGTATAAATCAAAATTCGGGAAAAAGAAACAGTTTTGGGCTGTGCCTGGTAGTACTTCCCCAATCATTTTGAAGAATTGTGTTCGGTTCATCAAAAGTCAATAAATAAATAACGGGCGAAGCTTAGTGTCCCTATATTAATGACTGTAGAGGCACAGCTGTGCACTCACTATAACGGTTGAATTTATAATAGTTATTTGTATATCTAGATTGAAAAGTACGACTTTTTCTCCCTGTGGGAAAAAGTTTGAAGCCCGAGGCGAAGCCAAGGGCAGCAATTTTCCTGAGGGAGAAAAAGTATTTTTCGCTCGTGATGTACATAACATTTTTCCTCCATCTACATTTTTTTATAGAAACTGCAAATAAAATCATTCTAATAACTTACGTATTGGTGACAATGATTCCTAACAACATAACCTAAATCTAAAACCTAAAAACCGGTCGTCTGATTGGCACTGCCGATTGTGCTATCTATCGGCAAAAGTTGTAACAATTATATCAGCTGAGCAGCTACCAAAAAATGGCTGACTACAGATCACGCGGTTCAGATTTGAATTGCAGATCAAAAATATTTGTTGGCTGGTATTTTGAATAGAATAAAATATTTTAAAAATTGTATAAATTTTTATCGTCTACTAATATTAAGAATATAATAATTATCATACAAACGTATATTTCATGAGTTAATCAAATAATTTCTGGTTGTGGTATTGAATTCTGTTGACTCAATCACAGACATTATCCTTTCTATTATCCTTTCTCATCTGAGCTTAGACCTTCTAACCTATTACAATGTAAGTTTCAAAATAGAGATGCTCCCCATGTTATTTAAATGGAGTCACTTTTACTCCCTAGGGAGTTTTTCTGTTTTTTACTACCGAGAGCGAAAAAGTGACACTTTAGTATTAGGTTTCAGGGAGTAAAGTAAGTACTTTAGACAGTAGGTGGAGGAAAATGTAATTATGTTAAAGTTAACGTAAATTTGAGCGTAAACGTGAATGTAACGGATGTTCAAACACTCCTAAAGCATTTCAGTATACTCTTGTAGGCCCTCAATCATGCATAGGAATTGCTTATTCTGAAAAATAGGACAGGAATTCTTGTGGACAGCACTGAGAGAGAGAGAAAGTGTTTGTGAGATAGAGAGAATGAGGAAGAGCGAAAATAAGAGTTGAAATGGGGGTGGTAATTGTTTACTCTCCATTTCACTTGAATTTGCATCTAATTTCAATGTGTCACCATCAGTCAGCTGTGATTGATGGATGTGAGTGAGAGGAAGCGAGAAGAGAGGTTTGAAAGAGAAAGATATTGAGAGAGGGAAAAAGAGAGAGAGTGAAAGAGAAAGATATAAAAAGAGGGAAAAAGAGAGAAAGAGTGAGAGAGAAAGAGATGGAGAGGGCATAAAAAAGAGAAAGAGACAGAGATAGAAAGAGTTAGAGTAAGAGTTCATTATTCATAAGAGAGAAATAGAGTGATAGGAAGAGTGACTCAGAGAGATATAAAGAGAGGGGAAAAGAGAGAGAGTGGGAGAGAAAGAGATGGAGTGGGCAAAAACAGAGAGAAAGTGAGAGAGATGGAAAGAGTTAGAATAAGAGTTCATTATCTATAAGAGAGAAATAGAGTGATTGGAAGAATGACTCAGAGAGATAAAGAGAGAGAGAGAGATTGAATGATTGATTGGTTGATTGCCTCTATAAAGGGAGAAGCTAGGACACCAGGTCCTCTCTGCCACACAACCCTAAAGAGAGAGAGAGTGAGAGTGAGGTCAATTTGGATCTGTATACTGAAAGCAATGTAACACAAATTCAACTTGATATATATTTTTTGATCGAGCTGTAGTCGCATTTATATATAACTATCAAGTAACACGTGCTTCGCAAGGGTCTAATTAAGAACTTGATAAACTGAAAACTTGACCTACTGGACTCTTGAAGAATTTAAAAATAGGCCCATAACAATCCTCGGTTAATAGAGAGTCTATAGGCAAAATTTTAATGTGATCAGTTAAGTAGTTGAGACGTGATGATGCGTCATTCGTGAATTTCCTATCCCCCATATGTATGAGCCGATTCGTTTCATGAGTTTCAGTTTTCTTGCAGTTTTTGCTGTATAGGGCTGATAAGGGCCAGTTTCCGAGCTCGGGATTCAGCTGAGTTCTCGACTTTAAACAGCTGGAGTCAGAAAATTGGCTTTCCGTAACGGGGCGTAGTCGTAGTTTTTACTTTCCCTGCCCTATTACCATAGGTAAGGAAAGAATTGATTCCCAAAAAAAAATTAAGGTATACTAATTTAATTTTTTCTATACGTTTCAAGTTCCCCTGAGTCCAAAAACATGATTTTTGGGTGTTGGTCTGTGTGTGTGGTGTGTGTGTGTGGTGTGGTGTGTGTGTGTGTGTGTGTGTGTGTGTTGTGTGTGTGTGGTGTGTGTGTGTGTGGTGTGGTGTGTGTGTGTGTGGTGTCTATGGGTGTTGTGTGTTTCTGTGAACACGATAACTCCATTCCTAATTAACCGATTGACTTGAAATTTTAAACTTGAGTCCTTATAACATGAGGATCCGACAATAAGAATTCAATTGAAATGGTGGA
>NW_024091078.1:0-22637 GCF_014356525.2 Nilaparvata lugens | reverse complement strand
AGTCGTAGTTTTTACTTTCCCTGCCCTATTACCATAGGTAAGGAAAGAATTGATTCCCAAAAAAAATTAAGGTATACTAATTTAATTTTTTCTATACGTTTCAAGTTCCCCTGAGTCCAAAAACATGATTTTTGGGTGTTGTTCTGTGTGTGTGGTGTGTGTGTGTGGTGTGGTGTGTGTGTGTGTGTGTGTGTGTGTGTTGTGTGTGTGTGGTGTGTGTGTGTGTGGTGTGGTGTGTGTGTGTGTGGTGTCTATGGGTGTTGTGTGTTTCTGTGAACACGATAACTCCATTCCTAATTAACCGATTGACTTGAAATTTTAAACTTGAGTCCTTATAACATGAGGATCCGACAATAAGAATTCAATTGAAATGGTGGAAAAAAATTATGGATGGTTGATGAGTCTGTTTCATCTCTAATAAATCTACATAGTTACTCCAACATAGCGCTAAACGTGCTGAGAACTATGACGATTTAATGAGCATTTTTTCTGGCTGTGTGAGAAAAATCCTCATGTCTTGAAAATTTCGTAAGACATGGGAGCGGATGGGTGTTGAAGAAAATTGAATCACTGGATGTAAATGTAATCAAATATAATCCATATACACATCCAGTTTACATTCAAACACCACAGTTTTTTGAAAAACAAAAAATGTATTATAAATGTCAAAAATCTTTCTGACGAAAAATGTTTTTTGTGGTCGTCCTCGCATATTTCCATCAGAAACCAAGGAACTCAGACTTGACTGTAAAGTATTGAGCAAGTTTGCTCACAGACTCAATATGCGAGGTGTAAATTTCCCGGTAACGACACGCGATATTAAGAAATTCGAAATACTCAATCCGGACATTGCAATTCACGTCATCGCGTATGACAACAAAAAATTTTTTCCCTACCGTACAGCATTTTCCGCACGCGTAACACCAAATTAATCTTTTATGTTGAAAGGCGATGCAGGAAAAACTCATTATTGTTTAGTAAATACGCGAACGGGAAAAACGGGCTATCGCGTCTTTTCTCCCACCTTTCAAAATGCCGCAGTCAAGTACACATTTGCAATTTTGTTTTCACCGTTTCACATCAAACAAATCTATAAATGTAGACGGGTAAAGCAAATTTGTTGAAACATGTGGAACTTTGTTCCAAGTTGAATCTCAGCGGTTTCATATCCTAAACGCGGAGAGACAATTAAATTCAAGAAACTAGGCGCGACGTTAAAGAAAAAGTACACTATTACGCGGATTTTAGAAACATACGTTGTTAATATTAATGATGATGATGATGATGATTCCGATTCCGATGAAATTACTCGTAGTTACACCAAGAAAACGGCACGCCATATTCCTTGCGGATATTGTTTCGTTGTTATAGATGTAAATGGAGAAATTGCGTACGGTCCAGTACTCCATAGATCGAGTAGTTTAGACGAAAAAATCATGGAGAAATTTCTTCAGGAAATTACAGATCTTGGCGAAATTTTGTATGAGGATATGAACGGTGAAATTCCGATGCACATTTGACCGAAAGTGAAGAGCGCGAATTTCAAAATTCAGTAAACTGCGGGCTTTGTGCTGAACCGTTCTCAGATAGCGATATTAACTGCCGTCACCACGCGCACGAAACCGGTAATTACCTATGTGCAGCACATGTTTCTTGCAATTTAACAGCTCGTACTCCAGAGTACATTTCGTGTTATTTCCATAATTCTCCGGTTTTGATTCGCATTTTATTCTGAAAGCGCTCGGTAAATGTAAAAAAGAAATATCCTGCATCGCGAATACGTCAGAAAGATTTTTGACACTTTCGGTAGGGAAAATTAAATTTCTAGATTCCTACAAGTTTATGTCTGAATCCTTGGAAGTATTGGTGCGTAATTTGGTAGAAAGTACAGACATGGAAAAGAAGTTCGAAAGATTATTTTCGGTGTTTCATGATCCACCTCGCGAACACAGACAGCTCTTGTTGAAAAAAGGAGTATACCCTACTCGTACATGAGCTGTCCCGAAATTCGCGGAAACATCGCTCCCTCCCATTGAATGTTTTCATAACGACTTACTGATACACCTCTGTCTTGCGAAGAATATGAGCATTCGCAAAGAGTGTTCTCAACATTCAAGCTGAAAAATCTGGGTGAATATCACGATTTTTATTTATGTTTGGATGTTATGTTATTAGCGGTAGTATTTGAATCCATGAGGTCTACGCTTTTTCCTCATACGGCTTGATGTTACTCATTTTCTTTCCTCGCGGACTTCACCTGGAATTGCATGTTGAAGTACACTAAAGTCGAATTGCAATTACTTACAGATCCGGACATGCATCTCATGTTCGAAGCGGGAATGAGGTGGGGTCTCATTTATCGGTAACGTTATTGTGAGGCGAATAATAACATCTACCTGAGACATACGATCCCTCAAAACCGTCTAATTATCCTTTAATGGATGCTAATTCTCTTTACGCGGATGCTATGAGCAGACCCCTCCCTTTTGGGAATTTCAAATTCCTCACAGAGGAAGAAATTTCCAACTTGATTTCGCGATTGGACAGCATTCAGGAACGGTTATAATTGAATGCGATCTCGAGTACCCGAAGATTTACACGATAAACATGCCAGCTTCCTCTCGCGCCGCTACACTTAACTCCCCCGGGGATTGTTGCTCCGAGTATCAGACAAATGAGAACGGTCAGGGGTGACCAGAAAACTCATGAACACACTTTTTAACCGTGAAAAGTACATTGTACACTATGTCAATTTAAAACTCTACCTTCAGCTCGGTTTGAAATTATTGAAAGTACATCGCGTCATTAGTTTTTCCCAATCTCCCTGGCTGAAAAGCTACATCGACTTCAATATCTGGAATAGACAGAACGCGAAAAATAAATTTGAATATCCTTCTTTAAGGCCTGTTGTAATCTTTGTTTTGGTAAGACTATACAATCAGTTCGAACACATTAATGTTAAAATTATTACAGACGAAAAACGATTAGACAAGTACATTTCAAATCCGTTATGTAAACGCTGGCAAATAATTAGTCCGGGACGTGATCGCGGTTTCCTCTCGTAAATTGGAACTTAAAATGAACAAACCTGTCTATTCCGGCTTTTCCGTACTGGAGTTGAGTAAATTCCATATGTACGATTTTTTTATTGCAAATTACAAAAAATCGTACCCTGGAACCGCGTAGAACTCTGTATGCCGATACCGACAGTTTTCTTCTAAACCTAATCGAAGATGTGTATCAGTTGATCAAAGATAATTGACCCTTTTCGATACTTCCAACTATCCACCTGCCCACCCTTGCTTTTCCATGAGAGAAATAAAGTTGTAGGTAAGTTTAAGGATGAAACGGGCTCAAGGCCGATCTCTAAATTTATAGGTCTTAGATCGAACTTTACAGCTTTTTAGTTGGTAATGAGAATGGTGAGGAGTTGAAAATAATGCGTAGCAAAAGGTGTAAAGTCAGCGTTAAATTAGAAAACTTAATTTTAATTTGTATAAGAAATCATTGTTTGAACGTAGTGTACATGTAGAAAATTTAGTATGTTAAGATCCTATAACCATAGTATGTTTCAGGTCGAATGTGCAAAAATTTGTCTGAGTCCTTATGACGATAAAAGATACATTGAGAAAATGGTCTGAATACTCTCCCTTTCGGTCATTATAGCTCAACACTTCAACTGATTGATCAGTATGTGTCGTGACAATCATCCAACACCACTAATTTGATTTGTCTGTTGTAAATATCATGAATATTATTAGATCTAAGCTAGCTTTAGAGCTTCATAGCGTGCCGCGTGTGAACTATCCCACTCGCAAATATGAACTGAAAAGTGAAAAAGATCTCCTTCAAGCAGACCTTATTGAAATGATAGTTTATCACGTTTTAATAAGGGTTATATATCTTAGTTGTTATTAATTGTTTTACAAATTTGCATATTGTGTACCATTAAAAGACAAGACAAGTCAATCTGTATTTAATGCTCTCCAACCAATTATTTCTAAAAATAAGGGCATTAAGCTGTTCCAAACAGATCAGGGAACAGAATTCTTCAATTCAAAAGTTAAAGCATTATTAGATAAATATAGTATTAACATTACCATGTTTTTACCGATAAGAAAGCCTCCATAGTTGAAAGGTTTATAGAACACTTAAAGCAAAATTTATAGATATTTAACTGAGCACGGAACAAAAAACTGGTTAATCAATCTACACAGTTTAGTTAAAAATTATAATGCTACAGTGCACAGTTCAATTAGAATGAAACCTAAGATGTGGGGAAAAAACGTACACATGTTTTATCCTCATTGAATTCTGCATTCAATAGACGATAAATTGAAAAATTCAAAACCAAAATTAAGCTAGGCGATATCGTGCGAATCTCGAAGAAACGATATTTTTCGATAAATCTTATAACATAAACTGGAGCGCAGAGTATTTTGTGATTCACTCCATATTCCCTTCTAAACCTATAACATACTCACTGAGAGATCTAAACGGTGAAGTAATTAGTGGCCGGTTTTATGCAGAAGAAATTAAAAAAACGCAATTAAACGAAACGGAGAGACAAGTGTATTTGATTGAAAATATTAAAACGTGATAAAAAAGGATTGTTAGTGAAATGGATTGGATTTTCTAAACCTAGCTATATTAGTAAAGATCAATTATTAGATGAAAAATAGTTTTGTAATCAATTGTAAATAACATGTACATTTATTGTAAATACATTCCATTTTTTTAAATATCATGATGTACATTTGTTGAAATATATTAGAAGTATTATTTGTCATCATCAAAATTGGTTCTCATTTCGTAATATAAGAATCTTTTGAACATCCATAATCTGTCTGATGATGTGAGAGGAGGTGGAGAGTGTCTCTGCATTCCAATCTCTGGGAAACGCCTCTCTCACACATGTAGCGTCATCATGACCTCGGTCATTGTTCTAATTTTCAGTGGCTTATCAGATCACGTACTGTACATTTGTAATCATGAGCCAATTACCAATTGTTAACTTTGATACCTTAATTACAAATAAAGAAAAGCCTGCATTTTGTAAAAATGGGAATCTGCTACCTCACAATGCGCGAATGTTAATTATATCTCCTAGTGCTGGAGGAAAAAACAATCTCTTATTTAATTTAGTATTTGCTGAAAATGGTTTAAAATTTAAGCACATTTACTTATTTAGTAAAAGTTTATATCAACTAAAATGTGTTTTTTTAAACAGGTATTTGCAGGTTTGAAAAATATCGGATTTCATGAAAGATGATGTGAGCCAAATTCCACATCCAAACCGTATCCCCGAATATAGCTTGGTAATTTTTGATGACTTGCAACTGAGTAATGTGCCACAGATAAGAGAATATTTTACAATGGGTCGTCATCGTAATATTGATACTGCATATTTAATTCAGAGTTATGGTGCCACACAGAAACATTTCACTAGGATAACGCAAATATGATTATTATTTTTAAATGGATTTATTGAGTCTCAAATTAATTCACAGAGATCATGTTGGAGGAGATATGTCTTATAAAGATTTCAGTAAACTTTGTCATACAGTTTGAATCGTAAACCGCATAACTTTCTTACAATTTTAAAAGAATGTACTATAAAGGAAGGAAAATATCGGGATTCACTGGACACGATACTTTCCCCTCAGTAGAGTATAATTCTTTGTGCAGTCATGTTGTCTAAAACACATAAGAGTAGGAGGAGGAGGGGGAAGAGGAGAGGAAATAGCTTAGTAAATAACAGGAGGAGAATTTAATAGAAACGATTAAGACATTACGAAAGGTGATTAGTGACAAGCATAAAAGCCTTATTAATTTTGAAAAATGAACGGATGAATTCAATAGGAAATCTCTTTTGCCATTATTGAACCTATAATTGAATTGGGAAAAACCAATCTACATTACATTCTAATCATGATTTTACACCTAAAAAGGAAGAAGTAAAAGAGGAACAGAGAGTATGGAAATTGATAATGAATGATGATGATGATGAGTATGAAGATGAGGAAGAGGGAGAGGAGGATGTGATGATGATGACTGATGGGAGTTCACTTGGTGCTAGCAGAATCAATGATTTGTTGAGCAAATACCTAACAGTGTTTCATAACGAAAAGTTGAATAATTCAATTACTTATGAGTTTCATACAAAGATCAAAGTGAAAAGTATTATATCGGTTATATACAGGTAATTTTGATAATGGATATATAGATGTTGATAAAGAAAGATTCAATTAACTCGCGGATTACTCGAATATTATTCAAGCGAGACCAAACAGAAATCTTTATAATAATGATGACCTTGACAAGTACAAACGTATCTTATTACTTACTGGCATACATTTAGATCGAAGAGGCTATGTTAAACGTAATCATGGAATTAAATCGCAATTGATTCAGAAATTATTTCCCAGTAAAACTTGTTAAAAAGAAGGACAAGGTTTGTTGAATTTTGCAAAAAATATTTCTCATGAAAGAAATTACCAATACTTTGATAGTTTTGATGAACTAGTGGAAAGATTAAATTTACTCTATTCCTCAAAAGCTTCTGGGAATTCTGCTCATGATGTTGAGATTTCATCTATACTAGAAGAGCTCAGAGAAGCAAAACTAATTATTAGTGTCACACGATGACCTTGCATCGATTCGGACGGATTGAAACACCTACTGCTACCGCTTCAACTGCTGAGGTTTCCTGTAATATTGATGTCATAACACCACTATAATTGATTTAATAAATCAGCAGGGAATCAGTGAAGCTGTTAAAAGTTCATTACAGAATTTTAGTGCAAATATGATAAAGTTATCATAGAGAGAACACAACTCTACAGAGTGCATTAGGAGAAGTGAAAAATTTATCAGATACCTTTTCAACCCAGTTGGTTAGTATTGACAAAAATAAGGTTGATAAATCTTATTTGGACGAAAAATTGAAAGCCATTTCTGATAAAATTAAAAATTTAGAGATCTTGGACAGAAACTATCTTAACACTAAACTGAAACAGCTTAGTACAGAAATTTTTTACTAAAGTAAATGAAACACAACCGTCAGTAATTGATAATAAATATTTAGATACTGTTTTGGAGAAATTGACTAGTAAAAATATAACTAAGGAAGAATTTGAAAAAAGATTATCTGGAATGGCAGACGCAATAAAAGCTACTATTTTGATGGGATTAAACAATTCGTTACAAAGGATGCTGTTATGGTCTGATTAACAAATTAATGAGCAATATGCACAAAAAACTGATTTAAAAGATTTTATTAAGAAAGATGAATTGGATCTTGCTGTTAAAAAGGTTGATGATGAACTAACAACCTTGATTACAAATTCTGAAAAAGATACTGTGATGAGACTGCAATGTTCACCCGCTTTTATAGATTATTTAAAATTATTCATTCACAAAATGGCCTACGATATTGTAAGGAATTACGCAAAAGTTAGTTTTAATATGAATTGGATAGAAGCTAAACAACATAATTTGACTGAGGAACAGGTGGGAGATTTGATTACATCGAAAATGGGTCTTGGTCAATATGCTGGGTTTGTATTAGCCCCAAAAGAAAATCTATAACGAGCGGTAACAATTTAATTGTAAGCATAGCTGGCGAGGGAAAGCAGAGCTGCCGAGGGAAAGCAGACTTCGTAGCAGGACTGCTAGTAGTAGCGAACGGTCGATCATAGTGGAGAACGGAATGAATTCTCTATTCTCTCTTTACTCCTCATTCGTAAAATGCTGTGCTCTGCTATGCGGAAAGAGGCATATTACGGATGACGAAGTAAAGGAGAGCAAACTCAACACACATGGCTTTTGCAGCAACGCGCGAGGAGGCCCGAATTGGGTGTGCTACTTGTCTAAAACACATAGGAGCGCATCACCATTTCTCTCTATAACCTTGGCACGAGCGATGGATTTCACTACGTAACATCACATTAGATAAGGAAAGTATAGCATGCGTCGAATTGCAGCAACAGAAGGTGTCATTTGCTTTGAAACGTTCGAACTGATAAGACAATAAAATGAGTGCTTATTTCGATTGCACAAGCTTTAATGAATTTTCAATTGATGCAGACCCGCAAGCAAATTGGGGTTTTGACCATTTGGCTTACGATTGGTTTACTGTAACCAATGTCACATTTCCTGATAGTGGTGAATTTGCATACACATAATTGATATTGATAGTGAAGGAGACTTTAAAGAGTTATCAACTTGCCCATGAGTATTCTCTAGTCTTAAACAAGCATAAACTTAAAGTTTTCTTTCACGCTCGTGGGAACTTAATGTCAGTGGAAATCGAATTTTCCTAAGAGAACTGTACCGATATTGATGATGTTGATTTGAGCACACCAAGTGATATAGGTCTGAGGATATCTATAAATATTTTTGGAATGCTTGTTCATACTAAATTTACTATAGATATTCTCGGAGAGCACACTTAAAAAGCAATGCCCGCAGGTTTGTACAGCACACATAGAAAAGAGGAATTTTAGAATTTGGAAATTCTTCTTCTTCTAAACTGTCGGGTGGAAAGCAAACCGGATTCACTTTAATCTGACAGTAGAAAGGAAATTAATTTTTCCAACAGGGAAATTATTTTTTCCTTTTTCCCTCGAAAAAGGGAAATTATTTTTTCCCTCACTGAGAGAGAGATATATCTCTCTCTTTTCAACCCCCTCGTCCTCACTTGGAGAGGGGAGAGGGAGAGGAGAGGAGAGGGAGAAGGAGAGGGAGAAGGAGAGGGAGAGGAAGAGGGAGAGGAGAGGGAGAAGGAGAGAGAAGGAGAAGGAGAGGGAGAGGAGAGGGAGAAGAGAGGGAGAAGGAGAGGGAGAAGGAGAAGGAGAGGGAGAAGGAGAGGGAGAAGGAGAGGGAGAGGGAGAAGGAGAGGGAGAAGTAGAAGGAGAGGGTGAGGAGAGGGAGAAGGAGAGGGAGAGGGGGAGGAGAGGGGGCGCATGCGCAGAGGGGGAGGGGGAGGGGGAGGGGGATTTGCGCAAAAATTTTTCCTTATTTCTCGGGGATTGTGCAAAAAAACCCGTCTGAAGTCTTAATATTAAGCTACTGACCTAGCTATGATAAAAAGCTGGTTCGACCATAACTGTTTGACCATAAATACGAGTAAGTCCAAGTACATGCCTATTGTAACCCGTGGTCAGCAAGATCCAGGCCCCAGAGTCATGAAACTTCACTCATGTGGAGACCCAACTTCTACCGTGTGCAACTGTGAAATTTTAGAAAGAGTAAACCAATACAAGTATCTGGGCATAGTAATTGATTACAACCTAAATTGGAGTCCACACATACAGTTTATAAAGCAGAGGCTCCGAAGATTGCTGTATGCTTTCAATCAACTGAGCCAGGTACTGAGCTTGCAACATTGTAAGACTGTCTATTATGCTCTCGTTCAGTCTATCATACAGTACAGTATTCTCATCTGGGGAGGACTGTCACCTTCTCTCCTGGAGCCGCTTGCGTTGTCGCAAAGACAAATAATTAAAACAGCCCTGAACAAACAATACCGATACCCAACTATACAACTATTTTCAGAATTTCCTGTTTTAAACATAAGGCAATTGTATATAAAATCTCTATTAATTTACCTTAAGAACAATAGTCATAATATTTTGCCAGAAATTCTCCATACCTATCCTACTCGGTATAGATTGAATTATGGATTTGCGACGCCGCGGGTGGTTCACGGAGTGGAGCTGAAAACACCATTCTACCTGGCTCAGATGGTATATCGTAATCTGCCTGCAGAGATGAGAGACTTCGAATGCAGTATTGCTGTTTACAAGCGTAAGGTCGAGAGGTGGCTCTACTGCCTGGGGTGGAAATGTCTGAAAGCCTGTTCATTCTGTTTATATGCACTAAAACCTATCCTTTATTTTTTCTTCTTTTTTTCTTTAGCTCAGTTTGGTCATTTTTGCTATCCTACTCCTTTAATTTTTAAAAATTTTACAAGGAAAATCGCTCTCATAAAGATGAGTCCTGTGAGTCCGCTGGTCTCTTTTCCTTTTTTAAATATGTCTTACTTAGTTAGTTATAAGTCTAGTTATATGATTTAATTTTCCCATTTTCTCCCATATGGATCTGAGAAGTCCCGTTTTTTTTCTTTATTTATAGTTTCATATGTCGCTGTTCTGTTCTCTGCAATCAATCAGACTTGGTGTTGTTCCAGACTTGTGTTTTCATATTCCTTTCATTATATTGATAATAATTGGCTACCGAGAACTCACCCCTACACACAGACGTATAGTCTTGTAGAGGTATTCCAGTAACCTATTTTCAAGTGTCATATTTTTTGTAACTGTGCATTTTGGAATAATAAAGAATTTGATTTGATTTGATTTGATAAATCAATTATTATGCTTAGGAGAGAGTAAATGCTAACATAATGGGATTTATGAAGTTGTGTATTCATTTCATAAACATCGTATATTTATAAAGTAACAGGGTTCAGCAGCCTGAAAACCTGGTGGTGGCAGATGTATTGGAGAGAACCGTCATGCTCGCCACGCACGCCACAGGTTAAAGTACACTCAACAATAAATTTCTCATTTCTTGATCTAATTTGACTCATGATACATGATTTTTAAATGCTTGACGAGCCGAGAAAAATTAGCTGTAGTATGAGGAGATCCGATCATTGTGTAAAAAGTTGTGTGCGTTTAAAATTTTGATCCTTGAGGTGTCCATATGCGCGTCTCTCCACTCAGGAAGTAAAGTGCATTCAACTCATAATTCTTATAAAAAGAACATGATCATATGAACTTCTCACAATAATTGTGAGAAACTCAATCTGAAGCCAATCAAGTTAGTGATGATGGTCGAAAGTAAAAATGAGGCGTTTTTCTCAAAATACAAGGAGCATTGTTATCAGGAGTACCTGGATATCTATATGAGATGGAGCTCTTCACCTGCTCTCAGGTTGTAGAGCACAAAATTACGCCCAGCAGTTGGATTTTGAATTCATTCAAGTTGTGACTATCGGAAGATATTGTTGATTAACAATATCCCCACAGTACAGTACAGAACAGAACAATTGCATTTTTCTTTAAATGTTATTCTTTTTATTTGAATATTGTAACCCAGTACTCATTCAAGATTTGATTTGATTTGATTGTGTACTTTATTTATGTAGATTACAATATATACTGGCTTATACACTTATATACAATAGCTTACAATACAGCAAAATTATAGATGAATTACATAATATAGACTAAGAAAAATATTATTGAACTGTATATGATATGAAAAAGCAATTTGTAATATAATAACTATAGATAATAATTATATTATTATGCATCTACATAAATTGGCGGAGCTTTGGACATATCAATGTCCATTCTTCGGAAAGAATATCAAAAATATCCTCCCCACTAACTCCTTACCAAGAATAGAGAGCTCCTGATATTTCCAAGACATGATATTTCATTTCATGTGAAACTTATAATCTAGGAAAATTGTGAGAGTGAATTCCTCTGTTTGTTGACTGCATATGGAAATAGCTAGAAACTGGAAAATTAACCGAAAATACGCGTTTTGTGAGCCACTTTGTATCAAGCAACAAGCACAAGGAAATTTTGCATGAAAAAATGTTTCGGTCCTCTCTTATGTATCTGAGCAATATATTAATAAATCAGATTTGCAATAAAATTATATATTTCAAGCACCAATGTATATAGTGACTGGACTATATAATTATAGCTATAGTTATACAACTATATTAGTTATGTAGCTCAATGTCCAATACCGTAGCCAGTAGCTATATTCGAATTCACTTCAAACTGTTAAATTTCCTTATGAATAACACCAACGATTCCAGTTCAATCAATACTGACAGTTTGACATTAATCTCACCAAATAACTGTGTGAAATCTCAAAATGGCAAGATTGAAAATGAAAAGTCTTCAATTTTCAATTTAAAATTGAAAATAGAGAACTAAAATCCTAGGAATAAGATTCAAACTGGAACATCAAAACTAGGATCGTATAACTTTGATAATTGAATGTTGACAAGAAGTAATTTTAAAATCTTGTAAATAAATTTTTGGTCTTTCAAATCTTGTGAATAAATTTTTTGTCGTATAACTCAAATAATTGAACGTTGAAAGAAGTAATTTGAAACTCTTGCAGAGGTTTTTTGCAATTGCATTTCTACTATGAGCTACGCAATAATTGACAGGTAAAATTGAAATACGTCAAATCGATACTCCTCGTATAATTGACAATTTCATCAAAAAATGATTGGAATAAAAATTATATTTGATGTATTTTCTCAGAAACAATCATCATAAAAATAATGAAATAACTATGTTTATTGTGGAAATTTTCTTCTGAAATGGTTAAATTTCCTTCAGAGATTTTCAATTGGAATGTGAAGGCTTATTGGTGTAGTTTCACAAGAGCTGTCAGCGACTACTTCTTTGAGAGAGGTTTACAAATCAATATTAGAAAATTAATTGATGATGGTAAGTATAGATTTATTATTTCTATGAGAAGAAAATTAACAATTATGCATTTTTCCCAAAAAAAATGTATTTTGGTAATCATAGTTACAATGAAGTGAATGGACAGATAGAATTCATGCAAATAACTATTTGACATTCAATTCCAACACATGCACAGTTGATAAATAACAGGAATAAAAAATATAACAGAGAATAAAAATGAAATATGAAAATAATGACGTGAAAAATATAAAACCTTTTCAATTATATCATTTTCTTGAAACTTAATATCAAATTGAATCTTGATGTTAAGATTTCAAATTGCATTTGAGATATTGTTTGTACTTGCAGATATTTTCATCATCATTTCAACAACTATTCATATTTATATGGCTAATAACTCACCAATTATGTGATACAATTGATGATCCATCTCCTGAAACTAAACCTCAAAGAGAATCCAGAAAACGTGAGTCAAAACTTGATTTTATTTGGAGAAATATTATATTTTATATCTATTCCAGCAAGTACCTGTTTCCATGAATCTTTTGAAATCGGAATGAATTATTTTTTCTACAAAGAACTATTATAGTAAAGCTGCCTTTACACCAAAGTTATCAACAAAATGTTTATTTCTCCGTCCTTATAGATTCTATTAGATTGAACATAACTTATCATATACAAGATGAACATATGAGTTTGTCAAGTTCCGTTCAATCTAACAAAATCTATGAGGATTAAGTTATTAACATTTTGTTATAACAACATTTTGTTAATAAAATTTGGTTTAAACCCAGCTTAAGTACCCTCTTTTCTATTTTATTTTAGTCACGACTGGCAAGACATGTCAAGACATTATAGTTTCAGTCAATTTTCACCATTATCAAGTGTTGTACTAGTGAATATTTACTGCAATATTCTTAACCTTTTCAAAGTTTCATTATTCATATCAGTAGTAGGGAAAATGCTGTTTGAAGATGAGAAGATTGATTATGATCACGAGTATTGGATAATGGATCATTTGTAGCTGGTGTAACCTCTTTGAATGTATTCTAATTCCACTACTTTTGTCTGCTCAAGGTGATGAAAAGTACTGTTTCAAATAAAACATGAAATGTCAACTTCAAATACTGTTTGTGGATGAGAAAATTGATAGTAATCGCGAGTATTGAATAATGAATCATTTGTAGCTGGAATAACCTATCTAAATGTATTATTTTGCTACTTTTGTCTTCTCAAGGTGATGAATAAAAATACATACAGTTGACACTCGATAATACGAGGTTGATCCCTCTGGCTCCTCCGATAAATCGAAGACAATTGATTGTTTTTTTGATACGGTACTGTTGATAATACCATAGACTAATTAAACAAGTCCAAGAATGAGTAGAAATCAAAAAATATACAGTCGACTCTCAATAATACAAACTCTCGATAGTACGAAGTAGATCCCTGGTCAATGTATAAAATCAATGTATTCTGGTACGGTACCTACTGTTGATAATATCATAGACTGGATAAAGAAGTCCAAGAATAAGTAGAAATTAAAATATATACAGTCAACTCTCAATAATAAAAAACTCTCGATAGTACAAAGTAGATCCCTGGTCCCTCCAATAAATCAAAGAAAATGAATGTGCTCTACTGGTACATTAAACTACCCACTGTTGATAATATCATAGTCTAGATGAACAAGTCCAAGAATAAATCTAATAATAAGTTACCGTATTCGATTTTTAAGGTGAGATATGTAAAACAAATATAGTGGTATTGACAACATCAGGTCATCAACGTCTTATTCACTCAATCACTGTGAGGGTTACGTGTAAGATGGGCCGGCTGCGCCCTAACTTCGAACTCCCAATATTTTAATAAAGGCAGCTAATCAATCAGTCAATCACTAATAATAAGTCTTGAATCTTTGTTAATACCAAGTAATGTGGAATGCATAGAACACTCAGCACGATATTGTAAGAGTTTTTTATCTACCATCCCTGTTTCGGGAATGCTAGGTTTTAGTTAAAGGTCAAAAACAATAATTTGCAAACTTTTTAAAAGGAGGTTATGATGTCCGGAATCAAATTTATTTTTAAAATACAGGAAAATCTAATTAGGAAAATTGATATTATGTAGGATGATTGTGGATAGAAAGTAATTAGGTCTGGGAAGCATGGATTTAAGCTGGCAATGACAATTAATAAAATAATGTTTATCTTTGTACTCACCGAGAACGTTAATAATAGATTGCGTACATGCACACGGTTTTATCAGCGAACTTCATGTATTTGGATATTTTCGACAAAATGTGGTTTTTTTTCGGCACGACACACGGCAACAGGAGAGACGATACGGCAACTCTCTACCCAGCAGCTTCCGGGACCGCACTGTACACTTTCTCGTCACTGCCCATTTGTTTCTTGTACTTTTCTGTTATCATTTGCCAGTAAGGAATGGGGTAAAGGATAGAGGTGCCTAAATTTTTTTTTGAAATATTATCTCTTAGAGCTCGGCTACAGCTGCTACGGTAGTTGGCAGATAGCAGGGTTGCAACATTAGTTAAGATTTGAAAATTCGACTGTGACACTATTTTTATATTCACGAAAATGGATCGTTACAATATATATACAGTAGGCCTATTTCCTCCATGACCTTGCTATGAAGTATTTCCACAAGATCTATGTTTCAAGTGTTGACTTTTTCAGAATGTCGCGGCAGTTTTGATTGCGACATCGACCAATGGTGCCACGGCAACCATTGTGACCTGCCCTGTCCCAGAAAGAACTGTACCGAGATCAAGCCACCAGATGGAGAGTGTGTCGTCAGAGACCACCTTCCAGTCTGCAAAAGCCCAGCTGAGCTGGAATTCGAGCAAGAATTGCGAGACAGCGGAGGTCAGTCATTATTAGCCCTGCTTATCAATTTATAATATCGGGGCACAGAGCTTCACTTGTTATTTTTATTTATTGATAAACAGAACCAGAGCCTACTATAGATAGAGTAAGTCATGACAGAACACAATTCTCTCAAATGATCGAGTTTATATTTTCTACAGCTGGCTATACGTCAGCTTATGAATTTCGGGGTTGCGATATTTTGATTTTCCACAGAATCACTCGCTCACTTTCTACTATCCACAGACGACGAAAGTCTCAGCTGTTTCAGCCAAGGATGAATTATCCTTTTAATGTCGTTCCGCGAGTTTTCTCAAGGATGAGACCTAGTGCAATCGAATTTTTATATCACAAACCTACTATGTTCTAAATTTCGTGAAAATCGTTAGAGCCGTTTTCGAGATCCGTTGAACATAAATATAACCAGATATAAAAATAACCACATAGCCACATTATAAAAATATAAACAGATATACAGAAATTGCTCGCTTAATATAATAGGATTTCTATTGTCATATATGTTGATCGATTTGACTTTCGCTGTGAATAGCTTCAATTTCTATTTATAAAATTTGCAATTTTCAGGCTGCCTTAATAATGATGATTGCGGGGAAAATGAATGGTGCATGTACGCAGTTTGTGAGGACGCATGCGCACAACTCAACTGCGCAGCTCAACAAGACGATTTCGAATGTAAAGTGGAAAATCATCAACCTAAGTGTTACTCAACAGAGATCGAGGCTGGAGAAATACCAGACGAATTAGTCGGACTGGGTAAGAATCGAGACAATATTTTCCAAAATTGGGTCATTTCTTCGAAAATTGTGTCTCTTTTTCAGTAATCGCGAAATTTTTCCAAAAATTGTGACATTTTTCTCAATAGGTCGTGACATTTTTTCGAAAATTTGTAACATCTTTTCCAGAGATCGCGATATTTTTCCAGAACTAGTGACACTTTTTTCGAAAATCGTCACATTTTTCCCAAAAACGTGACAATGTATGGAGTGGAATTTTCAGAAACTTTATTACAACATTCTAAAATGTTTGACAATTCTTTAACACTCTAGTGACAATGTATGGAGTGGACTTTTCGAAAACTTTATTACACCATTCTAAAATGTTTGACAAGTCTTCAATACTCTAGTTACGGTACCCTACTTCGGGAAAGCTGGAAACTCGGAAAGTAAAGTGTTTTTGTTCAAATTTTCTATAACTTCAAAATTTAAAAAAAATTGCTGAAAATTCAAGAAATATTTCAACAATTCTCCGACGTTGGTACACGAAATGGCCATAGTCGTTTCCAGGTTAGATTAGATTAGATTTCTTAATTTATGTATGTTACAATATATACCCCAGGGGGAATATATGGGGATGTATCCCCCCCCCCCGAAATGAAACCTAAATTTTTTTATGGCTGGATCAGACACAAAAATTAGCATCTAATACCATATTTTCGTTATATTGTACAAATTAAGTCGAGAAATATATAAAGGTGCGTACAGACTGTCGCTCTGCTCCGCAACCGAACGTCACTCCAGCAGAGCGATTGATGATCGACCGGCGAGCAACAGTGGTTCGACCGGGGAACGCGAGAAGATCTAACATCTTCCGTAACGTTCATGATGGGTGCGTGGGCGGTGCGACTGTGGTTCGATGGTGGTACGAGGGCGGTACGAGGGCGGCACGAGGGAGGAGCGTGCTCGGTGCGGGTTGGAAGCACGAATATGTGTACGCAGCTTAACATCTTCCGTAACGTTCATGATGGGTGCGTGGGCGGAGCGACTGTTGTTCGATGGAGGAACGAGGGCGGAGCATGCTCGGTACGGGTTGGAAGCGCGTATATGTGTACGCAGCTTTAGGGATGAGAGAATAGCATTGCAAAAGTAATGATAATGATAATGAGCTAGACAGTGACGATTGGTCTAGTGCGTAGGGACTAGATAGCAGGGGATAGAGAAACTACAGATATCACTTCAAAGTTTATCACTTTTTAACATCTACTATTATAAAGAAATTCAATATAGATTATATTGCTCTAGTTGATTATGATTTTTTCAGTTCCATGCATATCCTTAAACAAAGCTCCAGCAGCTTCTGCTAGAGAGAACCCCCGAAAATTTCACAGTTATGATGAACGGGCGTAGTTTCTACCGTGGACAGGACGGACACATCCCTATAATATTTGAAAAAAATGTCTTATCCCTCCAAAAAAAATAATGTAAGTTTGAATACTTAAGTGAAAATCGAGTAAATTTGAAAAAAAAATTGTTAATCAAGTCAATACTAAGCCTATAAAGTTGGTTGAAATAGTGCTTTATTGGAGCCAAATTAAGCATTCTAATAGCTTGTTATCAGGATAAATAATGAGTATGCCTTCAACAAAATCACTATTTCTTTAAAACAATTGAATGACAAATAAAATTTTACTCCATTCCATTCTATTTGTTATTTAATCAAAAACCAATAGGCATATGACATTTTATTGGAGCTTTATTGGAGCCAAATTAAGCATTCTAATAGCTTGTTATCAGAATAAATAATGAATATGCCTTCAACAAAATCACTATTTCTTTAAAACAATTGAATGACAAATAAAATTTTACTCCATTCCATTCTATTTGTTATTTAATCAAAAACCAATAGGCATATGACATTTTATTGGAGCTTTATTGGAGCCAAATTAAGCATTCTAATAGCTTGTTATCAGAATAAATAATGAATATGCCTTCAACAAAATCACTATTTCTTTAAAACAATTGAATGACAAATAAAAATGTTACTCCATCCATTCTATTGTTATTAATCAAACACAATAGGCATATGACTTTATTGGAGCTTAATTGGAGCCAAATTAAGCATTCTAATAGCTTGTTATCAGAATAAATAATGAATATGCCTTCAACAAAATCACTATTTCTTTAAAACAATTGAATGAAAAATAAAATTTTACTCCATTCCATTCTATTTGTTAATTAATCAAAAAACAATAGGCATATGACATTTTATTGGAGCTTTATTGGAGCCAAATTAAGCATTCTAATAGCTTGTTATCAGAATAAAAAAAGAGTATGCGTTCTACAAAATCACTATTTCTTTAAAACAATTGAATGACAAATAACATTTTACTCCATTCCATTCTATTTGTTATTTAATCAAAAACCAATTAATAGGCCTATGACATTTTCAATGGAAAATCGAAATAATAAGTGGCCTACTGATCACAAAAAAAACTTGAATGGAATGTTTGTTTTCAAGTGGAAATTGCGTAAATCGCACCAAATTGAAGGTATATTTTTAAAATTATTCCATATCCCCCACACTCACCGGTGTCTCCCTCAAAGTTTAAGGGCTTTCTCCTCCAATGTTATGATACCCCCCGAAATTTTTTTCTGCCTACGCCACTGGAAATGGCTCTTGAAGAGTTTAAACTAGTAGCGTTGCAATAAATTAAAGGGTACTTATTGATAGTTTTCATCATGTTTTAACTCTATTATTATAATTATTACTCTTCATAACATAATTAAGAGATGTTTCTGTTGTAGGAGGATCCTGCACTAGTAGTTTCCAATGCCAGGACCACTTGAACTGCCTGAAAAGTGAGTGTCAAAACCCGTGCGGAACAGAATGGTGTGACGAATTCAACCTGGACGAACCACCAGATAACTTCACGGAAGGCCAGAAACTCTGGTTCAGCATGCACAAGATGTCATCTGCAGTGCCTGGTGTGGATGCATCATGCCGAGTGCGTCTTAAGAGACAATCCCGCCATTAGTGGTTTCAACCAAATTGAATCACACTGAATCCAGAGAGTATAGAATGTTACATATTAAAGTCTCCAGGCAATGAATGCTTGAAAAAAGGTATAGCCTGAAGGAGGAGTTAGGAACACAATTTTTGACCCCGTAGTTCTGTTAGGGGTAGTAAGTTATTTATTTATACATTTATACATAGGTTACAATATCATCCTCAACTATGAATGATTGGGAAAGGAACAACAGGCTTAAAGCCCAAGACTGTTCCTTCCCCAAATTTAGATAGAAATTGTCCAAAAATAGGTTATGTTTACACTTTACGGTTTTTGTCCAATTTTGAGTCCAAAATATTATTATAAACAAGAAATTTAGGATTTAGGAGAGTTGAAAACCAAATCAAATATGAATACTTCTCCAAATCATCACTAATAACTGAAAAATATTGTATCAATAAATGAACATTTTAAAACTTGAAAAGAAACTAAAACAACAGCTGCCTATAAGGAGGTAAACATAATGAAGGTAAATAATTGAAATATTTAATTGGAGATAATTCAATGTTCTATGAGCTACATATTGAAATTACTGAGATATTGCAATTATTCAAATGCTAATGAATTACCTGAATAATTATCTATGATCTCATAATCAGTATGGATTTTCCATCTATTTTCAAGAAATGATAATAGCAAGAAATTGGAGGCAAACGTTTTTTCAAAAATTTCATTCATTCAAGAGAGGATATCTCAAAAACGATGAAAGATATAGAAAATTTTGTGTAATGAATATTGTAGGAAATTATGTGAGCATCAATTTTGTATTGAACAGGCATGTCCGTAAGATACATAGTTTTCAAGTTATATGCGGGAAACCAAAACACGGTACCTTTGAACTAACCTCAGCCCCTTAGCATAGGAGGTGGGGGTGGAAAGTTCTGTTATAACAGAACTTAACAGAACTGCGGGGTCGAAAATTGTCCTCCAAGCTTTTCCCTCTATAACCCTTCCTTGACTGGACTACTAGAATGTGCATTCTATACTTTCTGGTTGATTCACGTCATTGATTCACTTTCAAAATTCTGCTCAGTTCAGATCCCCAGATATAATAAGCTCAGAGACAGATTGGAGATATATAACCCATTTTTTGACTACCTATTTATATTATTTATTTTTCTTTATTTATTCGACCCAACATATCACAATGTTGTAAAAAAACAGGCGCCAGCCCAAAACTTCTTTTCTTCATTAATTTAGTATATCAATATTAGGTACCTAAAATAGAAAAAGGTATCAGTAGCTAAAACATGTGAAGAAATAATTTGAAAAGCGTACTTATAGACACAAGTAGAAGGAACCTTTCTTCTCTGTGACTTATATCTATATTTTTATTTATATTCAAAAGTAGGCCTAAAGAAAAAAGACAATACCCAAAATGGTGTTGTATATCAATTGCCATTTTTTATGAGCTCGAAGGAATAAAAGCATTCTTATTCTTAATTGGAATAGGAACATTTTTGAGTTACAGCCTGTTGATTCTTTCTGCAAGAGACTTTACTTATTGTGATAAATTAATAAGATTCACACGAACATTCTTGTTTTGAAATAAAAATCAATTCAAATAAATGTTGTTTATAATAAATTAAAAGTTATATTATGTTAAATAAGACCCATACAGATAAGATATCTATATTTTTTGATACCGGTACAGGTTTTATCTTTAGATAAAATTCATCAGACAAATTGAAGATCCACGCAAACATTATTATTGTTGTTATGATAGATAATTTAATGAAAAGTCATTATATTAGAGGTACAACTCTAAAATAAAGCAATATATAATATGAGGTTGAACAGAAGAAAACAATATACTAGCCTATAATGTAAACCAAAAGAGAACTAAAGAATCTAGATTGGTTATTTGTTTATTATTCCATTACTTCTTTTTTTTCTTTGTATTGCTGGGTTGGAGGTTAATGATAATCAGTAAACTAACAATTTTATCAGAGGTTATGATAATCAGTAAACTAACCCATTTTGAGTGTGTTTTGTTTTTACAATTTTTACATGGAATATGGAAGCACATATCAGCAAGCAATTAAAATATGTGCTCTGTTTCATTAAAATCAGCCACCTCTGCTCTATAAATTATTATTAATTTTTGTTGGACATTTTTTCATCCCATCATCATCACCAAGGCTTAAAATACTTCTAGAAAGTCATATTTGTAAAATAATAAATATTATTTTATAGACTCAGTTCAAGAGACTTGTGATTTTTTTGAGCATCATTGTTAAGAATATGTATTTTATTTGTTTCAGCACATCTACTCATCCTATTCTATTTCTACTTTTCCAGTATACTAGTCCCATCTGGGATGAATATATTGTTCATTTTATTAAAAACTCCTGCGTTGCTCCAGAGATTTATGAATCCTTTATGAAAATCCCTCATCAAAATATATTTTTTGTTTCAGCACCATCTACTCATCCTATTCTATTTCTACTTTTCCATATACTAGTCCCATCTGGGAATGATATTTTGTTCATTTTATTAAAAACTCCTGCGTTGCTCCAGAGATTAGTGAATCCTTTATGAAAATCCATCATCAAAATATATTTTTTGTTCAGCACCATTGACTCATTCTATCTTATTTATGTATTTATCCATTTTAGTCCTATTGGAGAATAAATAGAATTTTGTTCATATTTTATCACAGAATCCTCCTTTGCTTTGAAGACTTGTGAATCATCAGCATCATTTGTAAAATTATATTTGTTTTAGCACCATCGTATCATCCTATTATTTATTTATTTTTGTTCACGCCCCATTGGAGAATTTTTTAGCGTATAGCAATTACACACACATAAAAAGCTCATGAGTTTCAAATGCCTACATATACACTGTATATATATTTCCAATTTCTTTGAGATGTTGTGTAGTTTTTGGTCAGGAGAACATAAGTTGGTCTGACCGCCATTATTTGCTATAGTGAGGTCCACGTTATAATGGCAGTGTTTTATTAGCAATGGTATTGCTATCCTTGTCTATCATTCAACAAAGCGGATACGCTATCTCTTTCTCGCTTTGGTCTGTTGCCAGATCGTCTCTTGACAATGTAGAATTAATAATTAACTAACAAAATATTTCATCTCAATTCTGTAAATTCATTATGAAATTATTGTGAAATATAATTTCTTGCTTAATCAAATATAATTGATTACTTCAACCGATAATAAACAGTTAGGCTAGTATTACATCAATAAAGCTGTATCAGGTACCGTCTATAGAAGGCATTGACAAGACAGAGGATCGGCAAAGTTGTTCTACTATTTTTATTTACTGCCATTATAACGTGCACCTCACTATAGTCCATTTAGCCTTAACCCTTAACCAATGTGCACCATTCAGAGGCGAACTAGCGTTACACATATTTGAGTTACTGTATTGAAACTGGAACAATTTTGAGGTTAAAGGAGGTAAAATTTGGAAAATAAATACTGTAGTTAATATTCATTCATTAGTGCTACG
>NW_024091077.1:0-21548 GCF_014356525.2 Nilaparvata lugens | reverse complement strand
ATTTTATCTTGTAACTTATATTGCCGGGTTTCAAGTCTATTTTAGCCTATTTATCCTGTTTTTGAGTGTATTTAGTCTGTACTTTATCTGTTTTCGAGTGTATTTTAGCCTGTATTTATCCTGTTTTTGAGTGTATTTCAGCCTGTATTTATCCTGTTTTTGAGTGCATTTTAGCCTGTAACTTATATTGCCTGTTTTCAAGTCTATTTCAGCCTATTTATCCTGTTTTTGAGTGCATTTTAGCTTGTAACTTATATTGCCGGTTTTCAAGTCTAATTTATCCTGTTTTTGAGTGTATTTTAGCCTGTAACTTATATTGCCTTTTTCAAGTATATTTTAGCCTGTACTTTATCTGTTTTCGAGTGTATTTCAGCCTGTATTTATCCTGTTTTGAGTGTATTTAAGCATGTACTTTATCTGTTTTCGAGTGTATTTTAGCCTGTAACTTATATTGCCTGTTTTCAAGTCTATTTCAGCCTATTTATCTTGTTTTTGAGTGTATTTTAGCCTGTAACTTATATTGCCTTTTTTCAAGTCTATTTCAGCCTATTTATCCTGTTTTCGAGTGCATTTTAGCTTGTAACTTATATTGCCGGTTTTCAAGTCTAATTTATCCTGTTTTTGAGTGTATTTTAGCCTAGTATAATAATAATAATATCGAGTGACCTGGCTGGCTCAGGTCTGGTGTCAGAGTTTTCAGGTCGCAACTGATCAATTTCAGGGCCTCTGACATGACCTAACGACTGCTTTTTAGGCAGCCGGGACCGACGGCTTAACGTGTCCATCCGAAACACGGGAGTGGCTCGAGATAAATATCTTGCCCGGGCCGGGATTTGAACCCGGGCCTCTGAATCATGAAGCCAGCATCTGATTCACTCGACTACGGCCACTTAGCCTAGTATTTATCCTGTTTCCAGTGCATTTTATCTTGTAACTTATATTGCCGGTTTTCAAGTCTATTTTAGCCTATTTATCCTGTTTTTGAGTGTATTTTAGTCTGTACTTTATCTGTTTTCGAGTGTATTTTAGCCTGTATTTATCCTGTTTTTGAGTGTATTTCAGCCTGTATTTATCCTGTTTTTGAGTGCATTTTAGCTTGTAACTTATATTGCCGGTTTTCAAGTCTAATTTATCCTGTTTTTGAGTGTATTTTAGCCTGTATTTTATCTGTTTTTGAGTGTATTTTAGCCTGTATTTATCCTGTTTTTGAGTGTATTTAAGCCTGTACTTTATCTGTTTTTGAGTGTATTTTAGCCTGTATTTGAGCCTAGTATCCAACCACATTCTTCTGCGGCTGTAAACTGTATCGTCTACTGCTGGGTGAGGCACTAGATACAGCTTTGATCATCCTCTTGGGGGAGCCTTTACCTTGGCTATCGCGCCTCGGCTGGGGGCTGGTGCTCAGGGGTGGCATAGGGGAGCTACTGGGGGGTCCTTCCAGCCCCCCCAGGTCGGTGCCCCCCTGGTCGTCCAGGGTACCGGTCCCTCCCATGCTGGACACTGAGCCTCGAGGGGGGGCTTTGGTAGGGCCACCCCCTACGCCAACCATTGGGCCGGCTGGTCTGCAGACTTGCTGTAATTTAAACAAAAAACAATTAATTGATAACTAGCAGGTAGCCCCCGTGTTTTGCACCGGAGAAAATTTAGTGTTGTAAATCTCCTTATGTCCAGGAAAAGTAGAAAAATTGAGTAATTATACATTATGTTAAAAATTACGTGGATAATATTTAAAAGAGTTGAAAATCTCCAGCAATAAAAAATATGGTTCTCTCTACAAATAATGTCTCGTATCATTTCACTATAGAATCAAGCGTTCAGCTGTAGCAATGTACCTAGCTCCAAAAATGGAGATAAACCTGCAAAAAATGGAGGAAACTGAATTTCAATACTTCAGTTATACTCGAATTGTAACCTAACCGTCAATCTTATCAAAAAATTACAAGAGTACAAAATTATAGAGCATTAAATTACCTACAAATAATGTATGATTATATTTTATCGTAGAAACAAGCCTTCACTAGTAATTACCAAAAGACATGAAAACTACTTATTTATAATTCAGTTTCACTCAAATTGCGATCTAATCGTCAATCCTATCAAAAAATTACAGTGATACAAAATTATAAAGCGTCAAATTACCTAAAAATAATGTTTAGTCATATTTTATTGTATAATCAAGCGTTCATCAATAATTGACAAAAAACCATGAGAACCACTTGTTAATAAATCAGTTTTACTCAAATTACTACCTAACCGTCAATCCTATAGAAAAATTACAACAGTACAATATTATAGAGCGTTAAATTACCTACAAATTATGTCTTTTCATATTTTATCGTAGAATTGAGCGTTTAGACGTAATTCGACGATAAAGAGATACTCCCTCAAATTCCGATCTTCCCTGGAAGCTTAGAAACAGACCAGCTCAACTTAGAAGCCAGTGGAAGCTGGAGATTGTTGAAGAGAACGCCTCTGCTGTCTAGCGGTAAAAATTAGAACTAATCTTTGAGAATTGACCAGCGCGCGCTGTCTAGCGTCACAAAATGTAACTACTTGAACTGTTCGCGGCACTGCAGGAAGTATTTTGAACGCTGATTGAACTGGAGAACTGACAAAACTGTTTCTGCTTCATTTTACCGTATTATACTATTATATTACTAGAAATATTCGTTGAAATCCATTTTCTCTGCTACAAATAAATCAAAATGCTTGATAAAGTGTGTGATTTTCTACAATTTTGATGGAATTTTAATCTTCTTCCTTTTTCCCTCTTCTTCTTCTCCTTTTTCTTTTCCTTCTTCTTCTATCTTCTTCTTTCTTTGTTTCTTCTTCCTCCTCCTCCTCTTCTTCTCCTTCTTCTCCTCCTCTTCTTCTTCTTCTTCTTCTTCTTCTTCTTCTTCTTCTTCTTCTTCTTCTTCTTCTTCTTCTTCTTCTTCTACTTCTTCTTCTTCTTCTTCTTCTTCTTCTTCTTCTTCTTCTTCTTCTCCTCCTTCTTCTACTCCTCCTCATCCTTCTTCTCCCCCTTTCTCTTGTCCTCTTCCACTTGACCTTCTTTCTGACATCTACTCCTTCAACTTCTCTCCTTTCTCCTCATCCTTCTCTCGCTCTTCCATCTCTTTCTCCTACTCTTCCTCACCATACTACACAGCCCCCCTCTTCTTCCCCCCACTATACGTCTCCTCCTCCTTTTTCTCTTCTCTTTTAGTTTATCTATTGTTTCTCTCTTATTCCTTATTTACAATATTTCCATTAATAAATAAATCCTTAGTTTAATCAATGAAATTAACGTTTTGGTAGAGAGTTAGTGGGGAGGATATTTTTAATATTCTTTCCGAAGAATGGACATTGATATGTCCAAAGCTCCGCCAATTTATGTAGATGTATAACAATATAATTATCTATAGTTATTATATTACAAAATTGCTTTTTCATATCATATACAGGTCAATAATTATTTTCTTAGTCTATATTATGTAAATGCATCTATAATTTTGCTGTATTGTAAGCTATTGTATATAAGTGTATAAGCCAGTATATATTGTAATCTACATAAATAAAGTACTCAATCAATCAATCAATTCCTCTTGAATAAATTGAAATGGGTTTGAGAAGATTAATAGTTGGGGGTCTCTCTATTCTATATTCTAGCATAGACAAACGAATATCCTGTATTTTGTTCTCTCCGATTCTAGTGAGAGGAAAATTATTCTATTCTATTAATATTATCAGTTAAATACTTAGTTGGATTAAATTTAATTAAGTTTACTTTTTTGTTAAAAATTACCTGCATCCTCTGAGCCACTAGCTCAGCTATTTGCCTGCGGTCCTCCTCCTGAGAGTCTCCCATGAGAGAGAGCGCACTGTCGTTAACCTCGATTATGTGCTCTCGACCGTCTCTACCTGCAAATTTAACCGTCGTTAAACTAACATCAATAGCCATTTCAACTCCGGCTCTTTTTCAAATAGATTCCAATAATTCATTATTGAAATATAAAGCTTTAAAAATCTCTATTATTGATACTGAAAGAAAATAATCAATAAATAATTTATCATCATTCCTGGACCGAAAATCAAATAACGAAGCAGTGTGTGATTACATAACCTTATATTTTGGACAACATTAACATTTTATCAAAATTTTTGGAGAGAAATAGTACAGACTCAGCCTAGTTTTCCTCCAATGTCATAATTATATTATGATTATAGTATTTTATACAATAAATGAATAAATGAATAATATTGTAAGCACCTTGAATGATTTTTCCTGTTGTAATCAATATTTTCCCCAGCTAAATTTGAATTATCTCGAGATTTAAAGAGAAGAATTGAGTAAATGAGTGTATCGCCGGGTTGCACAAAAGCCGGTTGAATTTTAACCGTGATTAATTCCACGAGAACCAATCAGAGAAGACGTTTTTGGAAAGACGGCTTCTCTGATTGGTTCTCGTGGAATCAATCACGATTGAAATTTAATTGGCTTTTGTGCAACCCGCACTAAGAGTTTTGTCAATAAGTCAGAGAATAGTAGATAATAGAAACATACTAGGGCCGGTTTCTGAGCTCGGGATTCAGCCAAGTTCTAGACATTAAACAGAAAATTGGCTTTCCAAAACGGGGCGTAGTCGTAGTAATAGTCTAAGTCACGTTTAAATTAAATTTCGAAAAACTAGAAAATTGAACACAAAATAAAATAAAGAGAAAATAGTGTAAAGTTCCAGCTATTTTGAATCATTTAGGGATGTTCATTTCGTTAAAGGTAATAAATTGTTTCCAATTATAGAAATGAGAAAATGAAGATAATCTTGCAACAACTGTTTACTGCGACTACGCCCCGTTTTGGAAAGCCAATTTTTTGACTCCAGCTGTTTAAAGTCTAGACTTACCCAAATCCCGAGCTCGGAAACCGAGCTGTTAAGATACCTAAGTGAGTTCTAGACTGCAGCTGGAGTTGGAAAATTGGCTTTCCGAAACGGGGCGTAATCGTAGTCAAGGTTTAAATTAAATTTCGAAAACTAGAAAATTGAACACAGAATAAACTGAAGAGTTAGTGTAAAGTTACAGCTATTTTGTATTTTTTAGGAATGTTTTATTTCGTCAAGAAGAAACGTGTCCAATTTCAGAAATGAGAAAATAAAGACTATCATTTTTATGTATGTATTTTAGTTAAGTGCAGTAGCATATATTTATTTTTTTAAGTCTTTTTTGTATTCTGTTTTTGAAAAATAAATAAATCATTCATAAAAACTGCGACTACGCCCCGTTTCGGAAAGCCAGTCTTCTGACTCCAGCTGTTTAAAGTCTAGAACTTAGCTAAATCGGAAACCGGCTCTAAGAGTTTTGTCAATAAGTCAGAAAATAGTAGATAATAGAAACATACTAAGTATTATAATATTTCAAGGCAGTTTCCGTTGTAAATAAATAAATAAATTGATAATAATAATAATAATAAAAATGATAATTATTATAATAAATTGATAATGACCTGTTATCATTTCAAGGGCGCACATGTCCAAGCCTCCAAACATGGCCGACACTTCGTCAATCCACAGCTTGTAGCGATCTGTCATCTGAATCTGCTCCAGCATGGCCGACCCTGTATTCGTCTTCCAGTTTCCTGAGATCGATTTCCGCCTGCAAAAGTCGATAGAAACATTCAAATTCATGTTGAAATCCGTGAAAAATTGTTGAATTCTTCAGTTGAATATCACTTAGAAGAATACTACAGAAACCTGAATAATATGTTTGCTAATATTGGTTTCTGAAAATCATTACTTAGATAATCAACACAAATATTTGTAGCTGATTACTACTTTCATTGAAACTTGTTGTTTTGTTGCTCATTAACACTACTGGAGAAGAGGAGAGAGAAATTAAATGAATAAATTGATAAAGACCTGTTATCATTTCAAGGGCGAAGATAGAAAGAAGATAGAAAGAAGAAAGAAGATAAAAAGAAAGGAGAGTAAGAGAAAAAAGGGTGAGAGAGAGAAGAGAAGATAGAGAGAGAGCCAGAGGAGAGAAAGATAACAGAGTAAGAGAGAAGGGAAAGAGAAGAGAGTAGGAGAAGAGAGAAAGAGAAGTGGGGAAGAGAAGAGAGAGTGAGAGAAGTGAGGAAGAGAAGAGAGAAAGAGTGAAGAGAAATAGAAGAGAGAAAGAGTAGAGAGAAAGAGTGGAGAGAAAGAGAAGAGAGATAAGTGAGGAAGAGAAGAGAGGAAGAGTGGAGAGAAAGAGTGGCGAGAAAGAGTGGAGAGAAAGAGTGGCGAGAAAGAGTGGAGAGAAAGAGGAAAGAGTGAAGTGAGGAAGAGAAGAGAGATTGATTGATTGATTGAGTACTTTATTTATGTAGATTACAATATATACTGGCTTATACACTTATATACAATAGCTTACAATACAGCAAAATTATAGATGAATTACAATTATAGATGAGAAAATAATTATTGAACTGTATATGATATGAAAAGGTAATTTGTAATATAATAACTATAGATAATTATATTGTAATGCATCTACATAAATTGGCGGAGCTTTGGACATATCAATGTCCATTCTTCGGAAAAAATATTAAAAATATCCTCCCCACTAACTCTCTACCAAAACGTTAATTTCATTAATTAAACTAAGGATGTATTTATTAATGGAAATATTGTAAATAAGGAATAAGAGAGAAACAAGAGATAAACTTAAAGAGGAGAGAAAGAAGGAGGAGACGTATAGTGGGGGGGAAGAAGAGGGGGGCTGTGTAGTATGGTGAGGAAGAGTAGGAGAAAGAGATGGAAGAACGAACGAGAGAAGGATGAGGAGAAAGGAGAGAAGTTGAAGGAGTAGATGTCAGAAAGAAGGTTCCATTCTTCCGAAAGAATATTAAAAATATCCTCCCCACTAACTCTCTACCAAAAGAGATAGAGAGAGTGAGCCAGAGGAGAGAAAGAGAACAGAGTAAGAGAGAAGGGAAAAAGAAGAGAGTATAGGAGAAGAGAGAAAGAGAAGTGGGGAAGAGAAGAGAGAGTGAGAGAAGTGAGTAAGAGAAGAGAGAAAGAGTGGAGAGAAATAGAAGAGAGAAAGAGTAGAGAGAAAGAGTGGAGAGAAAGAGAAGAGAGGTAAGTGAGGAAGAGAAGAGAGATAAGTGAGGAAGAGAAGAGAGAAAGAGTGGAGAGAAAGAGTGGAGAGAAAGAGAAAAGAGAGAAGTGAGGAAGAGGTAAGTGAGGAACAGAAGAGAGAAGTGAGGAAGAGAAGAGATAAAGAGTGGAGAGAAAGATAAGAGAGAAAGAGTGGAGAGAAAGAGAAAAGAGAGAAGTGAGGAAGAGAAGAGAGAAAGAGAGAAGTGAGGAAGAGAAGAGAGAAGTGAGGAAGAGAAGAGATAAAGAGTAGAGAGAAAGAATGGAGAGAAAGAGAACATAAAAATTGATTATAGTGTTTTGTACAATAGATGAATAAAGAGTGAAGAGAAAGAGTAGCTGAATAAAACCCAGTAACTGCTGCCATCTATTGGCAAAACTCGGTAAGAAACTGTTGACCAATCAGGAAAGAGTAGACGATTTCCGCTTCTCTGATTGGTGCGCGTAGCATTCTACCGTCATTTAACCACAGATTTTCAACAGACTCTTGTAGAATCCAACCTTGATTCAAAAAAATTTTGACAAAAAATGCCATACGCTAAATATATACCGTGATTCAAAGACTTTTGTGAAACAAGGTGGGAACTTCCTGTTTAAATTGTATAATTTATTTAGATCAATTGTTTGAAATTGAAAATGTATTTAAATAGCTAGCACAAAGAGTAGTTTTCTCCAGTTCACATAGAAAAAAGAAACCAGTTCGAATTTCATATATGATCAAATTTCTAACTTGTAATTCGATAGCAGTATAACAGTACTAGCCGTCAGGCTCGCTTCGATCGCCATATCCGTCTAGCCAGATGGCTCCGCCCCCTGGACCCCCGACTGGATCGTCCAAAAATGAGATCAGCGGGCTCGCTTCGCTCGCCTGCAGTTTTCATTTGAGCATGCTTCATTCCATCAGAAAGTCAAAGTACTGAGAAAACGCAAAAAACGCTAATTTTGGGCGTATCTTTGGCGTTATTTCAAATTTCCTTCTAACACAACATTTTTACACCCCAACTGAGCTTCTGTATAGTAAATTTGAACATTTTCTGTTCATTTGTTCTCGATAAAGCTGAGAAAGCGCAAAAAACGCTGGAAAAACACAGATTTTCGGCGTATCTTTGACGTTATTTCAAATTCCTTCTAACACAACATTATTACACCCTAGCTGGGCTTTTGTACAAAGTTTAAACATTTTCTGTTCATTTGTTCTCGATAAAGCTGAGAAAACGTTTAAAGACGCAGATTTTGGGCGTATCTTTGAAAATTGTTCCAAATCCGTTCTTAGTGCGCCTCTAAAGGGCCAACTGAACATACCTACCAAATTTGAACGTTTTTGGTCCCGTAGATTTTTAGTTCTGCGAGTGAGTGAGTCAGTCAGTCAGTCAGTGAGTGCCATTTCGCTTATACAGATGCATCTAATAGTTTACTGTAATAAATGTCAGTTGATATTCAAATCTCATAATTCACAAGATTTCAAGTTATCTACTCACATGAAAGCTTTGTAGTTTCCTCCAATTTTCTGCACATGAATATCGTATTTGCTATCGATGAAAGGTTCCGTGGTGCAGTACGTATTTGCCACTGCTACTACGCTCGACATGTCCTGCAAATTAAACCAATAAAAATGTATTACACAATTATACCTTTAACGATTGTAAGAAAATTCTAAAAACTGTAACGAGTGTAAAAAGCTGTAGGTGTTGTGAATTATCCTTTATCCTAAAAATTACTGTGAATTACAGGTGTTGTGAATTATCCTTATTTTGAATAAAGAAGACTAAGAAATTGTCAAAATTGTTATTTCCCAGTAACATATAACAATATTGAAATAACAGTTACCTGAAAATCTGCGTTCGATTCGACTTTCACTTTTCCAAGACCACTGTGCGCATGCCCTATCTTGAATACCACTGGGTAGCGGGGGGAACTCAACTGAAACACAGAGAAAACATTGAATACATTTTTACATAAATACAATAACAATAACATATCTACATGTTAATAATAACATAAATACGTGTATTATAGTACTATAATACCTTAATACAGTTAAAAATCAATGCAATAACAAACACATTCAGGCCCGGTTGCACAACAGCAGGTTAAATTTTAACCGTGATTAATTTCATGAGAACCAATCAGAGAAGGTGTTTGAAAAGATGGCTTCTCTGATTGGTTTTCGTGGAATTAATCACGGTTAAAATTCAACAGGCTGTTGTGCAACCGGCACATATACTCGAAAGCCTACGTGATAGAGTGATATCATAGAGGAAAAAGATAGCATGAGAAGATATTCCATGGTAAAAGGAGTTCATGTTCCAATTTTCACTGTTAAGTGGACCCGATGGTCCTAGTAGTTGTTTTTGGTGAAGCTATGTGACGCTGGTAGTCTCTCATACTGTCCCGTTTTTACACTATTACACTCTCAACAAAACAGTAATAATAGACAGTAGTCGACAGTAATCGGCTTGAGTTAACAAAAATTGGCTTGAAATTTTGAGCATAAACGACCTTTACCATGGGATATCTTCATATGCTATCTTTTCTCTAAGATAAAAAAAGACACATTCCTTTTTAACAAGACAATGGACGCAATCCATTTCAAAAGGACATTTTTACAGAAAAAGAAGATAAAGACATTGAACACTCATATCCTTTCTCGCCTTGTGAATGATTGAGGATTAGTCAATATTATTATCCAATTAACTTGTTCTGTATAATGATTTGAAGAATATGTTGTGTTTAAAAGTTGAAGATGTAGGATGCTATCTTTGTTTCCATTAATGATAGATGAATTTGATTGATGCTTTGTGCTAATGATTGGCGCATTCGGACGCTATAGTCGAACATACAAATCCACAAACACACAATGTGCTTCATGAGTAACTAGCCTCAAAAGCAGGAGCTCGTTACATTTGTAACATTCTAGTATTATTGAATTCTTTTTAAACAATACTAATGAAGTGAACTACTCATTAAATTCTAACAATAGTGATAATGATAAATTGTCCTTTGAGCCTGGTTTTCATCAGTAGAGTTAGTGGTAGAGTTCCCTGGGCAAGTACTAACTATCTTGTGAACTCTCCCAATGTAAACGTTCATGGTAGAGTACTAGTTTTTAGTAGAGATGTGTGAGGTAGCACCGTGGGATAGTACTCTACCACTTGCCTTCCCCCACCACCGCTTCTCACTCTACTCTACCACTACTATGCTAGTGAAAACAGTCTCGAGCTAGTAGAGTAGAGTCTAATAATTCATTTTCTTCTTCTTCAATAGCCGTACTTATCTCTGCAAGCGAAGGATCAGCCGCATATATCAATGGCTTTTGTAAAACTTTTGAGGCTGAACGGCGATAATGAATGTTTCGTATTGACATTTCAAGGTTAGTTCTGTTCACTAGACAACACACTTTACCTACTATTCTCAATTTTAGTGAAAACAGTTACTCGACCAAGTAAGTAGAGTAGAGTTAGATCGGTAGAGTTAGTAGGATAGTTACTACACCACTTACTCTACCAGTGAAAACCAGGTTTAACTGATAAAGTAACTGTAACTGTCAATAACTGATAAAGTAGATAACTTACCATTTCTCTGTAATTGGGGTAGTAAGTCTGATCTATGAGAGGGAAGTTATCTTTGCCTAGTCGACGTTGTATTTGCATGAGATGGGCGAAAACCCAGGGTTTATCCTGAAAAATGAAGGGTTACAAATATTAGAAAAGTCCCAGTATGCAATTTTTATCAATATAAAAATAGTCAAAATTTGGCCTAGTGTTTCCACCATGGTCATGATGATGTTATTTTGTGTTTTGTCCAATAAATAAATGAATAAAATAAAAAACTCTTTGTAGTCTAACGAAAATTATCCAAGGAATTGTTTAATAATCAATAAATTCTTAATCAATTTTTTTTAAGAATGTGCTAAATTACTAAACAATATCGGGGCACCGAGCTTCACTCGTTATTTTTATTTATTGATAAACAGAACACAATTCTATAAAATGATCGTGTTTTATATTTTACAGCTGGCTTTACGTCAGCTTATGAATTTCGGGGATGCGATCTTTTAATTAACCACAGAATCACTCGCTCACTTTTTACTATCCACAGACGACGAAAGTCTCAGCTGTTTCAGCCAAGGATGAATTATCCTTTTAATGTCGTTCAGCGAGTTTTCCCAAGGATAAGACCTAGTGCAATCGAAGTTTTATATCATAAACCTACTATGTTCCAAATTTCGTAAAAATCGTTGGGGCCGTTTTGGAGATCCGTTGAACATAAATAACCAGATATAAAAATATAAAAATAACCAGATATAAAATATGGAAAGATATACAGAAATTTCTCGATTAATACAATAGGATATATGACTTCAATTTTTAGGGCCAGACCTTATAAGGCGTTTTTAGAGTTGGTAAGGCAGGAAGATCTCCGATTGGCTGATTAAGTTGTCGCCTCAAAAAAACGCTCAATATGGTCTGACCTTTGAGGTTTGAAATTCTGTGATAAATTTGAAGAAATGATTGAAATGTTCAGTACTTACTTGGAAGTTGTAAATTGCGTGAAGGGTGTTGATACTGGGCACTCCACCGAATTTGAATCCCAAAAGTATGTTTTTGAAGTCTTCTCCGGCATCTCGCAGATTTTGTCGTATCAGCACAAAATCGGGTCTGAAGGATCTGTAAAATAATTAGGAATTATCAAATAAGTAGTTATTAAATCAGTTATTGATCCGGTTTTGACATTAATTAGAATAATTTAAAAATAGTGCATATATCATTGAATATATTATAGTCTTTTCTCTTTAGGGCTACTCTTGTATATAAATAAAAATAGAAATCTAGTACCGTTTTTAAAATTATTCATATGTAGGATATTATTTTATAAATCAATAACTTTTATCAAATTCACACATTCACATTTTAAATTTTCTTGATCTATACATTGAGCTTTTCTCGTAAAAACTAACTTGTTTATTTATTTGATTATTGACAAATACCTTAAAGATGCATAGACTCATATGCAGCGCTAGTGTCGTACTTGGAATTGGAATTGGCCATTGAGGGGGGCAAATAATAATAAAGAGGAGCTGGGTGCAAAAACGACCTCAGGCGGCTGAGGTCATTTTTGCATCAAACGTTTAAAATCATTCTCCATCATTTTAAGCATACAGTATGCCATCAAAATCTCATCGCTGTACCTTGAAAACTGACCAAGTTATACGGAATTTTCTGTCAGCTTGGTGGCAGACTCTTCATATAATCAGTGCTGAACGTCAAGTCGTTGACTCTGATGGCATCGCAGCACTGCACCTACGGTTTGCTAGGTTATGCTCCAGGTTATTATGAGTATCAATCTTAATAGTTGAATAGTTTATTATTCTAAACAATAGATCAATAAACGTATTGAATATATTTGAGAGACATGACTTTCTGCCTTGAAACTGTTGATGGATGCAAAAAAGACCTCAGTGGACTTATTTTCTATGATAAATATAAAAGTAATAAAAAACTATTTATTCATCATTTCATTAGCAAAATAAAGAGAACATATTGAGTTTTCATTGATATTAACACTTCTAGAGATTGGGTGTGATAATATTGAGAAAAAGTATGAGAAAACCTTTACATGCAATTTTCTCAAAAACTACGTTTTGTGACTGAGGTCTTTTTTGCACCAAACTCCTCGCATTATTACATACCAATGTCTTTGTAATCTATAATATTACAACTATATAGATATAATCTACAACTACATATTATCTCGTGCTAAAATACCCCAATGGCGGCCTTCAATTTCAAGTAAGAGCTATCATTGGGAAGGCATAGGAATTGTGGGTCTATATCTCTTTAAGGTCTTTGATTATCATGTTGCTTTTTGAATTAATCACATGATTAATCTCATTTGATGATAACATCATACGTCAAAATAGAATTACCATCGCTACAATCTCATATCCTACATAATATATGATGCCATTATCAAGTCAACTTGATTTGACTATTTTGACTTTATAATGGAAATCATATATCCAGAACATGTTTTGTCTGAATAATTTTGAAAAGGGTATACTAGATTTCTATTTTTATTTATGTATGTATCATATTTAGTATGGATATTTTATTATTTTATTTATTATTTCATATTTTATTTGGATATAGGAAAATGCAAATCATGAAAGCCGGACACACTTGTCATGCAGCCTTCCAATCCTGCTCCCGATTCGAATAATTTGAATTGAATATTTTGTTAATTGATTATATTTCTACATTGTTCAAAAAACTATATGGCAACGTTGTAAAGCTAGAAAAGGATATCACTACCTGCTTTGTCGAATGATAGACACAAGGATAGCAACACCAATGTTAATCAAATACTGTCATTATAACGTGGACCTCTTTATAGGAAGATGATACAAAGATCGAACAAAGATGACACAAGGATGATAAGAAAATGATACAGATGATGGCATCACCAATTTGAATCAAATACTGCTATTATAACGTGGACCTCTCTATAGGAAGATGACACGAAGATGATACAATGATGATACAAGGATGACACGAAGATGATACAAGGATGATAAGAAAATGATACAGATGATAGCATCACCAATTTGAATCAAATACTGCTATTATAACGTGGACCTCTCTATAGGAAGATGACACGAAGATGATACAAGGATGATACAAGGATGACACGAAGATGATACAAGGATGATAAGAAAATGATACAGATGATAGCATCACCAATTTTAAACAAATACTGCTATTATAACGTGGACCTCTCTATAGGAAGATGCCACGAAGATGATACAAGGATGATACAAGGATGACACGAAGATGATACAAGGATGATAAGAAAATGATACAGATGATAGCATCACCAATTTTAAACAAATACTGCTATTATAACGTGGACCTCTCTATAGAAGATGCCACGAAGATGATACAAGGATGATACAAGGATGACACGAAGATGATACAAGGATGATAAGAAAATGATACAGATGATAGCATCACCATTTTAAACAAATACTGCTATTAGAACGTGGACTCTCTATAGGAAGATGCCACGAAGATGATACAAGGATGATACAAGGATGACACGAAGATGATACAAGGATGATAAGAAAATGATACAGATGATAGCATCACCAATTTTAAACAAATACTGCTATTATAACGTGGACCTCTCTATAGGAAGATGCCACGAAGATGATACAAGGATGATACAAGGATGACACGAAGATGATACAAGGATGATAAGAAAATGATACAGATGATAGCATCACCAATTTTAAACAAATACTGCTATTATAACGTGGACCTCTCTATAGGAAGATGATACAAAGCTGCTATGAAGATGATACAGAGATGATACGAAGATGATAAGAAAACGATACAAAGATGATAGACAAGGACAGCAACACCAATGTCAATCAAATACTGCCATTATAACATGGACCACACTGAAGTTAAATTATAGATTACATTTGAGATTTCTTACCTTACAACCTTGGTTCCATTCCTGTAGACAGCCATACTAACAGTGCACCCTGTCTCCACATTGGCAGTAAGAGAGAGCTCTTTGAATTCAGCTTGCTCCACTCGGATGTCGAAATCGCCGTGTAGTCTCTTGCCTCGGAAGTATTTCGACCTAAAACGTGAAGCAGAAATCAAATTATTGACCTAGAATATAGGATAATATGAATAAATCAGTGATAAGGCCTGAAATTTGATCCATTTAGTATGGAGGAATTCATCTTCTTTACATATTATTATCCTTTAAGGGCCGGTTTCCGAGCTCGGGATTTAGCCTTAACTGCCTTGAAATATTATAATACTTAGTATGTTTCTATTATCTACTATTTTCTGACTTATTGACAAAACTCTTAGAGCCGGTTTCCGATTTAGCTAAGTTCTAGACTTTAAACAGCTGGAGTCAGAAAATTGGCTTTCCGAAACGGGGCTTAGTCGTAGTCATTGTCCAAGTCACGTTTAAATTAAATTTCTAAACACTAGAAAATTGAACACAAAATAAAATAGAGAGAAAATAGTGTGAAATTCAAGCTATTTTGAATTATTTAGGGTTGTTACATTTCGTCCTTTTCAAGGAAAAACGTTTCCAATGATTGAAATGAGAAAATAAATATTTAACTTGCTGTAACTATTCACTACGACTACGCCCCGTTTTGGAAAGCCAATTTTCTGTTTCCAGCTGTTTAAAGTCTAGAACTCACTCAAATCCCGAGCTCGGAAACCGTCCCTAAATGCAAAATTTCAAAAAACCTTGTGAATATATCGACGCCCAGTTGAAAAAAGTATATTCCTGCCAAATCTCATCGAATTCTATCAACGCGTTTGGCCATACATACAGATAGACGAAAGAAAATCAGAGTTAAAACATAGACCTCACTACGCTCGGTCAATAAATTGTATAAGGTGCTCACCAGTCAGTGTTCTGATCGTCGATGACAAGGAGAGTGAAGCATCTGTCCTTGTTGTAAGATGGACGTCCGGCTGCTCCCGATACTGCTGCTCCTGAAATTCACAACAAAATCAATCATAAGATAAAACATTTCTTTAGTCATTCACACTATACTTTCAGTCGAAGGACATTATGCAATTGAACACAAAAAATAAAACTCAAAAATGAAGTGAGGAGCTCTTCGACTGGCTGCTGACATAAGCCAATTACACACACATCGATTTTTATTCGTACGATATTTTGCCGTCCTTATGAATTGGAATCAGATTAAACATAACTTGACAAACATCATGATGATATGTGTGTGTAGCTAGCCACAGAACTTGACAAAAAATCTGGTGTGGCGCACTCACAAAACTTTCCTTGCCGTTATGAAAATTGAACACCTGACGCTAGTGTTCTTGCGCATCTCAAGTCTACTTATAAACAAAGATCTGAGCCAGCTGGTGACAGGACAATAACGCTGGAGACAAACGAGGTCTGCTATCTCTTCATAGTGGATGATTTAATAGAATCAACAGTTGCCAACAGTTTGTAATTTCTCACATTTTCTCAAATTTCGAGCTTATTTTCAATTTTAGGTGAAAATGTTGCTGAACATTAATTGTAGAGATTTTCATGCTCAACTTTTCCACTTGAAATTTTTTGTTTAAATTGTATCTGAAGCCTGATAATTGGACAATCTAAAATCAAACTTTGCATAGATGGGGCGGAGCTCCTGAAATTTTTACAGGTATGGCACTTGTGGCAGTTGATAGAGCTTATCAATTTTCAGGTATGAATTTATTCGCGAAAAACCCTTTTTTGACAACATTTTCTCCATTTTAGCCGCCATCTCGAATTGCATTAGATCGAAATTGTTCGTGTCGGATCCTTTTATTGTAAGGACCTTAAGTTCCAAATTTCAAGTCATTCTGTTGAAGGGGAGATGAGATATCGTGTACACAGACGCACATACACTCATATATACACACACACACACGCACACCCATACAGACCAATAACCAAAAACCACTTTTTTGGACTCAGGGGACCTTGAAACGTATAGAAATTTAGAAATTGGAGTACCTTAATTTTTTTCGGAAAGCAATACTTTCCTTACCTATGGTAATAGGGCAAGGAAAGTAAAATCATCATGACGTGTGTGTAGCTAGCCATACATAGTGATTGTGCAACAAGAAAGGAGTACTGACTGTTTCTCTCTCCTGCCTGTTACTCATTTGTTAGTCATTTGTACAGATTGGTTGTCACACGGTACAATCTAATAAATTCCATTGGATCATTAAATCTGTAGGAATATATAAATAGATTGTATCTACGAATAGATAAATAAATCTTGTCAAAGTATAAAATGAAATAACGGAACATTCACTATAAATATAATGTATAACAGCTATAAGCAAGCTAGCAAGTTCCCAAGTATAGAAATTGAAAATTGAATATGTTCTCTTGACCTGAATCGATTGCTGAATAACTTTGTTTTGTGTGGAAATTTGAAATGTGACATGATTTTATTAGTCAGTTTTGATTAGTTCAAAAAACCTGAAGTTGAATTTCATTAGTGTTTTTCATTGAAGCTCCTGGCTCGTTGTTGCTAGTTGCTAAAATAGGTGACAATTAGAATGATAATGATGATAATCTGTGCATTTGAATGAACGAATCCACTATGAGCTCCCAACCAATTAAGGATACAAAAAGAGATTTTATAGCAGTATAATTTCAGTAAATTATACTGGAATTATACTCTCTCCGTTTACAATACTGTAAAATATTATGGAGCGTCTATGAGTAACAATATCGTTTTCTTTTGAATTGTATTGTGTTTAAAAAGAGATAAAACTTCTTATATCATGTTAAAATGATTAAATAGCAATAAAGATGTGCTATAGAGGATGGAGAAGATTAATTGTTGACAAAGAGGCTTGGAGGAATGTTGTGGAGGAAGCCAAAGCCAAACCTGGGCTGTAGAGACAAGGAAAAAATTAAATTGCAATCATTTACTCACCGATGAGCGAAGCTCCCTGGTCCCTTGCAACCCCAGTCAAACTCTGCACCCTCTGCAGCAGAGACTCCCTAGTCTTGGCGGGACTCGAGGGCGCACTGGTCGTCCGCGAGCTCTGCTTACTGCTCAGGTTCAGGCTGAGATCGCCCTGGGACTGAGGAGGTCCTCCTGCTGGTGGAGGGCCCCCCTGGGGTTGTGGGGCCCCCTGGGTGGGTGGAGGTCCCTGTGGTGGTCCAGAGGGTGGCCCAGAAGGGGGCGGTTGCCCCCCTGTCGGCACCGTGCCCGGGGGTGCGTCGGCGCCATCGTCTAGCTCCGAGGAGAGGTCTCCGGATGAGAACCTAGCAGCACTTAATAGCTACAATTAAACTGGTTAAACCGGTTCTAACACACAATTACACTTTTATACTCTAATCATTCATACAATAAGTACAACATCGAAATGATAGGGAGAGAAGAAAAAATAAGGTAACCTTGTGCTATTCCTCTCCCAAATTTAGATAAGGTTACACATAGTCCAAAATAGGTTGAGTCTTGTAGTTGTTCACTTCACAAAATTTTCAGTCCTTAATTATTTTCACAAAGTAGATTTTCAAATTTAGATTCATCAAGACCAAACATAGAAGAAATATTTCAAATTATTATCACTAAAATAGGAAATATTCACATATCAGAGAAATAGTTTTTAAACTATCTCTGTATGTTTGGAATTTGATGATTTAATTTTCTGTTTCTAATTATGATAAGTTTGATAGTGTACTCACCTCTGTTTCAGGTAACTGACATTTGAGACGTTTAACGATTGATTAAAAGTTATTTCGATTCATGTTTGTGATCGGACTACGTTTCTTGGAAGCTCTGAAATGTCTGTCTCTCTACATGATTATTATAGATTGAATATAACCATAGAGAAACAATAGCGTAAGTAGATATCCCATGGTATATGGCATTCATGTCGCAACTTCTACTGTCATCCCAAGCCGATTACTGTCGATTATTGTCGATTTTTACTGTTTTGACCGGGTAAGAGTGTATGAACGGCACAATATGAGAGACTACCAGTGTCTTAAAGCTTCACGGGAAAGAACTACGTGAACTATCGGCTTGAGATAACAGTAAAAGTTGCAACATAAACGCCCCTATACCATGGGATATCTACTTATGCTATTGCTTTTCTATGATAGTACTCTCGTTATGTTTTTGAATAGGTATGAGTTTGATAATGTGCTAATATACCTCAGTTTCAGCTAATGGATATTTTAGACAATTATTTACAATCAATGAGAAGTTATTTCAATTCATGTTTTTGGTCGGGATACGTTTCTTGAAAGCTCTGAAATGTCTCCACATTATTGGTGATTAATCATCACACTTGTAATAATGTTTTGCATCTCACTCATCATGATGTTTTTAATAGAAATAAGTTTTTTAGTGTGTGCTTACCTCCGTTTCAGGTAATTTACATTTGAGACGATTGAGGGATTTACGATTGATAAGAAGCTATTTCAGTTCATGTTTTTGATCGGAATACTTTCCGAAAGAGCTCTAAAATTTCTCTCTTCATAATTGACTATTATTAATTATAAGATTTATAAATAATGTTTTGAATTTCACTTATTATAATGTTTTGAATGACAATAAGTTCGACAGTGTACTTACCTCCGTTTCAGGTAATTAACATTTGAGACAATTTATTAACGATTGATAAGAAGTTATTTCAATTCATGTTTTTGATCGGAATACGTTTCTTAAATACTCTGGAATTCCTCTCTTCATAATTGATCATCAATTGATGAATTTATAGCGATATTTTGCATTACACTTATCAAGATTTTTTGAATAGGAATAAGTTTGATAGTGTGCTTACCTCCGTTTCAAGTAATTGACATTTGAGGTGAAGGATTGTTTTGAAACTTGAAAATGAAATGTTGGCGTCTTGGCGACTGCCCGACGTTGAGCGAATCACTTTGGGGCCGTGACTACAACTTAACAACCACAAATAACACCCAAACTGAAACAAAAAATACAACAAAAACATTTAAAAATTATGAAAAACACACTGAAAACGATAGCAAACTGATGGAAATAGTTTATAAACGTCAACCAGACTATAACTACAAAATATCAACTATAATGAGGTCCACGTTATAATGGCAGTGGAGAACGATAGCAAACAACGTTGCCGATCCTCTGTCTTGTCAATGCCTTCAATAGACGGTAGCTGATACCGGTTTATTGATGTAACATTAACTGTTCATTCTCGTTTAAAATAATCAATTATATTTTATTAAGCAAGAAATTATATTTTTCAATAATTCATAGTGAATTTTAATGATCCAGATATGATATTTAGTTTATTAATTATCAATCTTCATTGTTTAAAGACGATCTGGCAACAGAGCAAAGCGAGAAAGAGATAGCGCTATCCGCTTTGTTGGATGATAGGCAAGGATAGCAATACCATTGCTAATCAAACACCATTATAATGTGGACTCACTAAAACAACTTCGTATCAATAATATTATTCAGGGTGAGAATTCTTATTAAAGGAAATGCATTCAAAAGCACTAGTAATTAATTTTCTTATCACCTAATAACTTCCAACAGAAGCACTCCATCGCATGTTGACACAAAACTTCCAAGTTTCTCACACTTCAATTTGAAAACTTTTACATAGGACTTGACAACTTACAACTTCACAACTTACAAGTCACTCTGTAAGTTACGTGTTGAAAGCACCGTCAGCTTTACTCATTAAAGAGTCAAGACTTCACATGCAATTACTCATTAGAGTTTTGAGGAGAACGCCCCAGGAATTTAAAGAGAGAGGAACGTAGAGAGATCTCCCGGAATTTCAGGAATGTTTAAAGTGAATACATCACTCCTATACCTACCACAGGCATTGACAGAAAATAAGAGAAATGTTTCGAATAGTTAGACCTGCTCAATGTTTCAAGATTTTTTTAAGTGGTAGACTAACTTCGTGAAAATATTCTGTTACAACTTTTTAATTTTTTTTTATTTATTTTACTTATTCATCACAAAAATCATCGATTCTTGGCCAGGTATAGGCTATCGGCCAATAGGGAAACAAGTATAATCGTGAACCTACTTATAATCTTCGTCCCTCATCCATAACTTTTCAGGTTGCTGACACTAATTTGTCCATTTGCAGAAAACAATTTTCATACATTGCATCTAAACTCATTCATAAAATCCCTCATCATTTCATCACCAATAAATTGAGTAAAAAGCTGGTAAGAGATATAAATGAATGGTTATCTTCGAATGACATTAGTTTTTAAATATCTGCTACTTAAACTAAGCCAATTTTATCAATTTTTTTTCTCTTGAGAAATAGATTGATTTAATTCTATTAGGTATCCCTCTTCTTTCTTTCCTGTCCTTTCTGGTCTCTCTTTTCCTTCTTCCTTTTCCTCTCTTTTTCTTTTAGTTAAGTAACTTTTTTTCTAAGTTTAAGAAGTTTAATATTTTTCTATCAGTTATTATTTTCCTTTCGCTGTAATTAGTTTAATATTTTTATTAATTAGTTTATCTTTAATCCTGAAATTAAAATATCTAGATTTTTAACACTCGGCCCCTGCACACAGGTTCTTTAACCTTGCGGGGACCTTCCTTATATCATTGTATAATTTAATTTTATACTGTAATACGTACATCATTCTAATGTAATTCTATTTCTATGTTTCTGATTTTCTGTTGATGTTATTATTATTAAGGATAAATAAGATGTTTGATTGATTTTGATTGAACCAATGCATTGGGAGATTGGAATACTGTAACAAGATGGCCGCCAAAGCTATCGACCAATAGGAAAACAGCTCGTTACGACCACACTGGATTCCCACTATATTAGCATCTGTGAACTTCACCGACTTAGTGTATACTTCAGTGTATAATTAGCATGATATCTTATTGGACTGTTCACACTT
>NW_024091076.1:0-22808 GCF_014356525.2 Nilaparvata lugens | reverse complement strand
AGATTGGAATACTGTAACAAGATGGCCGCCAAAGCTATCGACCAATAGGAAAACAGCTCGTTACGACCACACTGGATTCCCACTATATTAGCATCTGTGAACTTCACCGACTTAGTGTATACTTCAGTGTATAATTAGCATGATATCTTATTGGACTGTTCACACTTAGCACGGCCTAGCGGGAGAGCAAGTACAAGGAGATGGACGTGATGGAGGAAAAAAGGGGAGGAAGAAGAAGAAGAAGAGAAAGAAGAAGAAGAAGAGAAAAAATAGTAAGAGGATGAAAGAAGAGGGAGTAGAATGAGGAGGAGGAGTGGGAGGGAAGGAGAAGAACAAGAGCAAGGAAAACTTCAAGAAACAGGAGATAGAGTAGGAAGAAATAAAAGAAAATGGGAGGAAGAAAGAACTAGCAGGAGGAAAAGAGAAGGAGAAGACGAAGAAGGCGGTGGAGAAGGAGAAGAAGAAGAAGAAGAACAAGAAGGAGAACAAGAAAGAAAGAAGGAGAAGATTGATTGACTTGATTGATGAGTACTTTATTTATGTAGATTACAATATATACTGGTTATACACTTATATACAATAGCTTACAATACAGCATAATTATAGATGAATTTACAATATAGACTAAGAAAATCATTATGAAACTGTATATGATATGAAAAAGCAATTTGTAAATAATAACTATAGATAATAATCATATTGTTATGCATCTACATAAATTGGCGGAGCTTTGGACATATCAATGTCCATTCTTCGGAAAAAGAATATTAAAAATAACTCCCACCTAACTCTCTACCAAAAAAGAAGAAGGAGATGAAGGAGAAGATGGAGAAAAAGAAGAAGAAGAAGAAGACAAGAAGAGAAGAAGAAGAAGAAGAAGAAGGAAGACGAAGAGAAAGAAGAAGGAAGAAGGAGAAAAGAAGAAGGAGAGAAGAAGAAGAAGAAGGAAAAAGAAGAGAAGAAGAAGTAGTAGAAGAGATTTAGAAGACACAAAGGTAGAAGGTGTACAGAATTGAGGAAATGTAATTGTATATTGTGAGAGACAAAGCAACAGAACACAATAAGCTTTTCAGGATTCAGCAGCATGTTTAGAATTGTAAGCACCCCTCCCACCTACACACACTTCCAACACACACTCACACATGGTTCGAAATGTACCTTACTACAACACACACACAACACACACAAACAAAACACACACCACACAACACACACACACACACACACACACACACACACACACAACACACACACACACACACAACCACACACACACCACACACACAAAACAACACACACACACCACACACACACACACACACACACACCACACACACACACACACCACAAACACACACACACACACATACGACAAAGATAAGACGAGGCTTATAAGGGAATTACAACAGCTTTATAAGGGACTTGATGCAACTCTGCTATGTGTTGTCTACTGCTCCGTATTGATCAATATTGTTATACCCTCCACAGGTATTTCTACATCAAGTATATTATAATGTGGTGTATATTATAATACCTGTATTCGATTGAATTTGGTGTTGCTATCCTTGTCTATCATTCGACAAAGCAGATCAACAATATGAATCAGAAGTATAGGTTTTTATAAAATACTAGCCGTCCGGCTCGCTTCGCTTGCCATATCCGTCTAGCCAGGGGGCTCCGCCCCCTGAACCCCTGAGTGGATCGTCCAAGAATAAGATCGAAAGGCTCGATTCGCTCGCCTGCATTTTTCATTTGAGCATGCTTCATTCCATCAGAAAGTCAAAGTACTAAAAAAACGCAGAAAAGCTGAGAAAAACGCTAATTTTGGGCGTATCTTTGACGTAATCACAAATTCCTTCTAAAGGTGCGTACAGACTTTCCGCTCTGCTCCGGAACCGAACGTCACTCCAGCAGAGCGATTGATGATCGACCGGCGAGCAAGAGTTGTTCGACCGGGGAACGCGACAGATCTAACATCTCCCGTAACGTTCATGATGGGTGCGTGGGCGGAGCGACTGTGGTTCGATGGTGGTACGAGGGCGGTACGAGGGAGGAGCGTGCTCGGTGCGGGTTGGAGGCGCGAATATGTGTACGCAGCTTAACACAACATTATACACCCTAGCTGAGCTTCTGTACTGAATTTGAACAATTTCTGCTCATTTTTTCTCGATAAATCTGAGAAACAAAAAATAAACGCTGGAAGAATGCTAATTTTGGGCGTATCTTTGACGTAATCGCAAATTCCTTCTAACACAACATTACTACACCCTAGCTGAGCTTCTGTACTGAATTTGAACAATTTCTGTTCATTTGTTCTCGATAAAGTGGAGGAAAACGCTAAAAAAACGCTTTAAAACGCAAATTTTGGCGTATCTTTGGAAATTTTTCCAAATCCGTTCTTAGTGCGCTCTAAAGGGCCAACTGAACAAACCTACCCAAATTGAACGTTTTTGGTCCGGTAGATTTTCAGTCTGCGAGTGAGTGAGTGCCATTTCGCTTTTATATAATATATAAATTAATTATTATATAGCTATAGTGAGGTCCACGTTATAATTTCAGTATTGATGAACATGTCTGTCGTTTGTACACAGTAACATTAATATAAGTTTATTTATACATGTAGGGTTACTGAGTAGCCTACCGGTTGCACAAAAACCGGTTAAATTTCAACTGTGATCAAATTCACGAAAACCAATCACAGAAGCCGTCTTATCAAAAAGGCCTTCTCTGATTGGTCACAGTTGAAATTTTTCGCCACACTGCACAGAAAGCTGTTTTCCAGTCCCTACATAGATCTGGAAGACATTGTTTGCAGACGACTCTCGTCTGACGTCAGAACAGGTTTCTTTCCGGCCTTAGCCGGAAAAAGTACCCTTTCCGTCCGCTAACATGAAACTAAGAAAAGTAAAAGAGAAATGGTCTTTAGCATTGGGAGTTAATGTATCAGATTTTCAGATAGATATTTCAAGCCAGGAATATCATTTATTGTCTCTTTTGATTTGGAAATTATCACCTAAGCCAAGCTAGATGACAACTCTACTTGACAACATCAGCTGTTGGAACGCACAAGAGACCTACAAAACCGCCTCACTTTCTGGCGTCACCTATACCTGTGGCGAAATAGTATATTTCGCACCTAGGGCCGAAAATGAGACTTCTCTGGCTCGAAATCGGTTTACAAGTCCGAGGCCGTAGGCCGAGGACTAGAAAAGATTGAGAGCCGGAAAAACATTTTTGCCCATAGTGGGAACGTTATTTTTCGGTACACAGAAAAATAAACAAATAAAATATGAGAAAAATGTTTAGTAGGCACTTCCAAAAGCAAAACGGAAGGTCATAGCTCTAGCAAATCTGAGGTAATCTGAATCAGGAAAACTTCCAAGTTATTTTATTTTTATTCTGATTTATCTACATAACCTAAAAATTATTTCAATTATGTAAGAGGTTGAGTTTATACTTTTCATTCTTCCAAATGACAATAAGATGATATTATTATAAATGTTTTGATTCTTGAATAATAAAACACAAATAATAATGAAAAGTTTTTGATCAGCAGTTTTAGCACACTTAAAATTGGCCAATCTGAATGTTAATGCAACAATGCTTGTTGTCGTTGAGTTCGGAAGTTTAGGTTAGAAGCTCTATCCTACTCTGAAATAGAATTTGAATAGTTATAATATATATCTTATCTGTATTTTATTCATCCAAATAAAATGATAGTATCTTATTGCAGAATACTTATTCAATTCTAGAAGCATAAACTGATTCCGTTTCATAAACTATTTTGTAAACATGTTCACATCAAATCGAATCAGCTGACTTCAAGGTTATTTTACAGCCCTAGGGCTGTAAAAATTTTACCGGCCTGGTCAGAAAACAATCACTTTCGGCCTCCATATGACGCACGTAGACCAGCTCATTACATCCAAGTGGGAAGAAAAATATCGTACGTGACTCTCACAGAAAGGTGTATACGGTATTCGGACAACAAACTATCCTCATACCGTAAACACTAACTTCCTGTGCTTGTAGCGTAATACACTATAACCGGTATTAGTATATTTTCTGGGCATACTCCTACTTGAAAAGGTGCAGAAAACACGGTATTTTAAGAGCAACCTTTTTCCAGGTCATCTGATACAAAACTAGAGTGTTTGTTTGTGCAGGGAGAAATACTAATGATTATTAGAGTCTTGTTTTCCACCACACCACACTCTATACTATATAACACATTATTAATTTGGCATCAGACATACAAACAAACAAGAATTACATCCTTTGAGGAGTGGTCTGAGAGCAAACTCTTGTTCTGCTCTTGAGAGAATTAGATCGCCCCCCCTAACTGTGTACCGGGGGGTAGAGAGGGTACAGAAGGAGAGAAATTGATGGTACATAGGGTGAAAATTAGATTGTTCCCCCCTAATGTCTTCCAAGGGGTACAGAAATAGAGGGAGGTGTACAGAGGGGGTTCAGAAGAAGTACAGTGAGGGTACAGAGGGTGTTCAGAAGAAGTACAGTAAGGGGAGGGTACAGATACACTGTCCCCTCCTAGATGTGTTCCAGGGGGTACAGAGAGGATACAGATAGATTCCCCCCTCTTGAATGAGTTCAAGGAGGTATAGAGGGGTACAGGATTGGTAAAGAAGGGGTACAGCGGGATTGTCCCCCTAGATGTAATCCAATGGGTAGAGAAGTGTATAGAAGGGGTGCCTGCATATTGTCACCCTTATTAGCCCTTTGTCAGACTATAGCATTTGTTGCTAATGGATTAGAAGTTGGCCTTCCTTCTGTTTCTATCTCTATGTGTACTGTAATCAATTTACTCCATATTATTATCGATGTATGTTCATTTTTGCTGGATGATCTCCTACTGGTATCCTACTAGCTTCCTTCGAGTTCATATACTTGTACTGTCACTAAGCTTATCTTTCTTTGGTATACATGGGGTTTCCTGAGTGAAAAACATATCTAAATATCTTATTCAAATTGTCCGGCAGTCTTCAGCTACTCACACAGCGGCCATTTTGCTTTTTTGACTTACTATTTTTTCTCAAATAATGGTTAAACATACGAGATTGAAACTTTGCACGATCATCAATAACAACTGGACAAAGCTACAAAAAAATTGTAATGATTTTTCAAATTCATAAAACAAAATGGGGGCCATATAAAATTTACACTAAAAAAGCCATAAAAAGCTTACACTGGCTGTAAGCCAGTTATGACTGGGGGCCATATAAAATTTACACTAAAATAGCCATATAAAGATTACACTGGACAAAGCTACAAAAAAATTGTAATGATTTTCCAAATTCATAAAACAAATTGGGGCCATATGAAATTTTGTTTTTCAAAAAACTCAGAAACCGTTGGTTTTACGAAACCTTTACAGAAATAACTTCTTTTAGTAAATTTAATTGCCTTTCGATTTTTACCAGAATTTTCAAGATTGAACCAATATTAACTGAGATATGGTAGCTTTAGTGGATTGTGACCCACCTCGTGAGGGTTATTCAACATTCTTTTATTGTTTGAAATCACCTAAAATCGCTTTCTATTAACAGTCAATGCAAATAAAGATTGTTGCATCATCGAGGCGACTCTATCAGCATGCCTTGGTTTGCACTGCAACAAACTTTCAGTGGTCATCTATCACTAAGGCTACCATATCTCAGTTATTATTGGTCCAATCTTAAAAACTCTGGTACCAATCGATAGACAATTGAATTCACTAAGAAAAGTTATTCTTGCAAAGTTTTCGTAAAACAGAAGATCTCTGAGTTATTCAAAAAACAAAATTTTAAATGGCCGCCATTTCGTTTTATGAATTTAAAAATTATCATAATTTTTTTGTAGCTTTGTCCAGTTGTTATAAATGATCGTGCAACGTTTCAATATCATATGTTCAACCATTATTTAGAAAAAAAAATAAGTGAAAAAGCAAAATGGCCGCTGTGTGAGTAACTGAAGACTTGCGGACAATTTAAAAAATGATATTTAGATGTGTTTTTTACACAGGAACAATGCCCTACAGTATTGATAGGGAGTTCGTAAACATCCTGTATTTTGGTGGAGAACCGTTATTATTCTTCTATGTTCCACTGTTATTCTGCTTCAACCTCCTGTTGAACTCATAGTGATATCACTATTGTGAGGTCAAGTGGCAGTCGAGAAAGATAGGATAAAAATCTTGTGTGGCGCACTCACACAATTTTCCTTGCCGTTATGAAAATTGATCACCTGACGCTAGTGTTCCCGCGCATCTCAAGTCTACTATACAAAGATTTGAGCCAGCTGGTGACAGGGCAATAACGCTGGAGACACACATGAGGTCTGCTATCTCTTCATAGTGAATGATTTAATAGAATCAACAATAATTTGCATTTGAATAATCACATTTTCTCGAATTTAAAGCTAATTTTCAATTTTTGGTGAAAATGTTACTGAACATTAATTGTTGAGATTTTCATACTCAATCTTTTCCACTTGATTTTTTTTCGTTCAATTGTATCTGGAGCCTGATAATGGGAATCTATCTGCATGATGGGGTGGAGCTCCTGAAATTTTACAGATATGGGACTTGTGGCAGTTGATAGAGCTTATCGATGACTATTTTAGGTATGGCTATCAATTTGATCAAAATCGTTGGAGCCGTTTCCGAGAAATTCACGAAAAACCCTGTTTTTGACAACATTTTCGCCATTTTAGCAGCCATCTTGAATTGCATTTGATCGAAATTGTTCGTGTCGGATCCTTATAGTGAAAGGACCTTAAGTTCCAAATTTCAAGTCATTCCGTTATTGGGAGAGAGAGATCATGTACACAGACGCACATACACTATACACACAAAACAAAACACACAACACACACCACACACACACACACACACAACACACACACACACAACACACACACACACACATACAGACCAATACCCAAAAACCAGTTTTTTGGACTCAGGGGACCTTGAAAGTATAGAAATTTAGAAATTGGGGTACCTTAATTTTTTTCGGAAAGCAATACTTTCCATACCTATGGTAATAGGGCAAGGAAAGTAAAAACTTTGCCAATCCTCTGTCTTGTACAGACGCCATATTCTATAGACGGTAGCTGATACAGGTTTATTGATGTAAATTAATATTAACTTTTCATTCTCGTTTGAAACAATCGATAATATTTTATCAAGCAATTAATTATATTTCTCAATAATTCCATAATGAATTTTCTTGATTAAGATGAAATATATTGTTAATTGATTATTAATTGTTAAAAGACGATCTGGCAACAGAGCAAAGCAAGAAAGAGATAGCGCTATCCGCTTTGTTGAATGATAGACAAGGATAGCAATACCATTACCAATAAAACACTGCCATTATAACGTGGACCTCACTATCATATACTATTGAACAAGCAATTTTTGTATAGATGTTTATATGTGTGTATTCCACCGGATCTCAAAAACGGCTCTAACAATTCTCACAAAATTCAGAACATAGTAGGTTTATGATATAAAAATTCGATTGCACTAGGTCTCATCCCTGGGAAGACTCGCTGAAGGATATTAAAAGAATCATTTTCATTCATCCTTGGAAAAACAGCTGATAATAACTAGTAGTTCTGTGAACAGTAGACCTCACGCAGTATTCTCATCCACAAGTACCTGATGTCAACTGTTTTAAATGTTAACAAAATCAGTTCACGTTTGAATTTGTATTCCGTAATTTATTAATATTTATGTTAATTTAAACAATGAATACAATATATTTCTATTTCAGAATTTTTATAATATTCATCCAGTTCCGTGATAATCTTTCCATCTAATGAAAATTAATTTTTTCAATCAAAAATATTATAATTTCTTCAGCATTATTTAGTTCATTTGATTATTTTTTATCACCTATTAAATTAGTTTTTATTCGAATGTGAGAATATTGATACTGATGGACACGCATAATCAAAGACCTTAAAGATGCATAGACTCACATGCAGCGCTAGTGTCGTACTTGGAATTGAAATCCGCCATTGAGGGGGCAACCCATAAGATTATTACATACCAATGCCACCAATGCCTTTGTGATCTATTGTATTACAAATATATATAGATATAATATCTCGTGCTAAAATACCTCAATGGCGGCCTTCAATTTCAAGTAAGAGCTATCATTGGGAAGGCATAGGCATTGTGGGTCTATATCTCCTTAAGGTCTTTGCGCATAATAATACCATGACTGCAAAACAAAATATTGAAACTCAATCCTTATAGATTCTATTAGATTGAACATAACTTATCATACACATGATGAACATGTGTGTTTGTCAACTTGCGTTCAATCTAAAAGAATCTATAAGGATTAAGTTATTAACATTTTGTTAATAACTTTGGTGTAAACCCAGCTTGAAGATGCAACCTCTTGGTTGAAAATATAGACCTTATACGAATACAGTAATAGACTGGCTTCTCCACACATCTGTGTAATCACTTGTCAGCTGATTATGATGGATAATTCTATAGTCTGATTTTTACTCTGATATTGGCGTATGAAGGAGGCTCCTTTTTCCTTTTACATTATCCTTGAAATGCAAAATTTCCAGAAACCTTGTATATTCGTCGACGCGCAATTTAAAAAGGAACATACCTGTCAAATTTCATCAAAATCTATTACCGCGTTTCGCCGTAAATGCGCAACATAAAAATATAATCATTAAAACATTGACAGAAATGTCAAACCGTCGACTTGAATCTTAGACCTCACTTCGTTCGGTCAATTATTTCGTCGTCGATTGATGATGGAAGTGAGTGAGCGAGTTCATGTGTGTGGGACTGTGTCAAAATTATGACTCAGCTGTTGAACTTTTGAAATTATTCAATCAGTTACTTAGTGTAGTGCCGGTTGCAAAAAAGCCGGGTTATTTTCAATCCTGATTAATTCCAGTAGATCCATCTTTTTGAAATGGTCTTCTCTGTTTGGGTTCACGTGAAATTAATCAGGATCAAAATTTAACCGGCTTTTGTGCAACCGGGCGTTTGTGAGGGTTATTTTAAATGGGAATATAATCTCAATTTACTGTGATTAGATAGAACATTTCTGTATGAATGTTATTATAATTTCTTCTTTCGTGATGAATGTTTTATGCTTTTGTACTCCAGAGCGAAGCTGTGTCCCCGATATTAGTAGTTATGTGAACAGTAGACCACCCGCAGTTATAAACCGCAGCCTCCTCCACAGGACATATTGAAATTCTGTCCTGTCTTGTCGTGTCGGCGAGATATCGGTGCGGAAACGGCTAATGGCTGATTTGGCTTCATGGCTTCACGTATCGACAATGCTAATCATCTGTCGTGAACTACTACTATCATCGAAAGCTAATTTCCTACAAGACATACTGACAACTGTTGAAAGCCCGAGTTGAAATCAGAGTGAGGTAGAGTGGAAACTCTGAGCTACATTGAGTTATCAATTGCATGCGACATTGCAAGCAATTGATAATCCACTTGACAGCTGATTAATCTATGATAATCAAAGAGAGAATATATTGACTCATAAACGTACGGGATAAAAAACTCACGAATGACGCATCATCACGTCTGAACTACTGGACTGATTAACTTCAAATTTTGCAAATAGATTCTGGAATTACCGAGTATGGTTATAGGTATATTTTCAATTCTTCAAGATTTCATTACGTCAAGTTTTTAGTTTGTCAAGTTTTTCAATAGGAGCATGGTTTATCGGCTAGTCAGTAAAAATTGTGAATGAGGATTGGAAGATATCAGAGTTTTGAAGAGAATGAAGAGAACAAAAATGGTTCTAAACATAATGACTCTGAAGGCAATTCATATGGATAAGGATCATAGAGAATGAACGTCGTTCTCAATATGAAAGCAACAACCATCAAGGATCTGACATAACAAACATGTAGTATAAAGGATTTTGAAAGAACTCTCATAATTAAGTTGTTTTGTCATTGTTGTTAAATAAATAAATAATTGAAGTTAGGCGAAAGTATAGTGAATTCCACGTTATAATGGCAGTGAAGAAAGATGAGAGAACAGCGTAGCCGATTCTTTGCTTTGTCACTGCCTCCTATAGGGGATAACTGCTGATACCAGTATGTAATTGACCGAACATAGTGAGGTCTATGTTTTAACTCGGATTTACTTTTGTCTGTCTGTATGTAACGAGATTACGGCCAAACGAGTTGATAGAATCCGATGGGATTTGGCAGGAATATTCCTTTTCCTACAGTTACCTTGAAAAGTGACGATTCCTGCACTGATTACAGAACGCAAAGATTCACTTTTCCGCTCTAGTGCGGGAAAAATTTTTTCTGCACTCCACAAAAATTAAGTTGGCAACAATGACTGTGGTTAGATTTAGACGAGGAACATTTCAATGGCTACCCTACATTTATGATAAAATCTCAATCTAGAAATCCAAAACAAGAATAATGTTCATCTAAATCATAATTAAATAATCATCATTTACGAATTCTCATCATTTAATAATAAATAATAGTTCTTTTCTATTGATAATTATTATTTCAACTGCAAGAAATGAGAAAAGTAGCAAATATACATTATAAAATTCGAATTTTGAGGTTAAATGATTACCGTTCGATTTTCATATAAATAAAAATAATAAAAAGCATAACAATACTACAATAAATATTCTCTGTTGTCTATGTTATTTTTATAAATATTTTTCAGTTTACTTTGAGCATTTTTCTTGGTAATTTGAGCAAAAGTCTAAATTTCTGAATCGTGTTTCAGTAATTTTTAGCTGGATGAAACAAACTTAGGTACGATTCTTCCCGCTAGGTCGCGCGCTTGTCGGTTCAGCCATCTTGTTGTTTTCAGCCATCTTGCAGCTCGGTTCAGCCAACAAGCTGTTGGCGTGTATTTTGAATGTGAATTTTTTGTTCCATCTGTATTTTTTCTGATTCTTGAATGAATAAAAATGATAACTGTGGCTGAGAATTTTTAACTTCAATTGGATTATTAATTTTTAAATGTATTAAGGTTTTTATTAATAACAGCATCTCACACACACAAACATTCAATCTGATGGATTTCAGCCATCATTTTACCAATAATTACCGACTTTTCATATTCAATGGTAACTGTAGGAAAAATTAGATGTGAAATACGTGCGCAAAGTTCCTCAGCTGAACTCAAGAAGCCATTCCGCCCTCGCCAACGGCTCGGGCGTAAACGTTTCTTTCGGTGCAGCAAATTGTCACTTTGCACACTAGTTGCACAAATAACTATTTTCAACTGCGCGTCGATGTATACACGAGGGTTTTTGAAATTTTGAAGATAATATAAAAAGAGAAGGAATTCCTCCATACTCTGATATCTCTATATAATATACATAGTCTGTATAATAAGTAACCGGACTGACCTCAGGAAATTTGTTATGGGCAAAATATGTACAATTTTTCATTAGATATCTTCAAAGTAGTCCCTATTGGAGTCGATAACACGCTGATACCGGATTTTCAAATCCCTGAACGCTTCCTGGAAGTCGGCAACCTCTATGCTGTCTAGAGCCCTCGTCGTAGCACGTTGAACGTTTTCCAGAGTCTCGAACCGCGTCCCCTTAAGTTGTCTCTTGATCTTGGGGAACAAGAAGAAGTCCGGTGGTGCCATATCCGGGCTGTAAGGAGGATGTGGCAACGTTACCCTCGACTGCTTGGCCAACTGCTCGGTGACGAGCAGGCAGATGTGCCACGGAGCATTGTCGTGATGGAGGATCCAAAGATCGGCAGTCCCCGGACGGACTCGATGAACCCGGGCGGTTAGTCGACGGAGCACCTCTCTGTAGTACTGGTCGTTTACAGTTAGTCGACGGAGCACCTCTCTGTAGTACTGGTCGTTTACAGTTTGGCCGGGTGGCACAAACTCTTTGTGCCGGTGTTCCGTCGACTAACCGCCCGGGTTCATTGAGTCCATCCGTGGACTGCCGATTCTTGGATTCTCCATCACGACAATGCTCCGTCGCACATCTGCCTGCTCATCACCGAGCAGTTGACTGATGGGCACTCAGTATCAATATTCTCACTTTTGGAAAACTAATTTGATAGGTGAGTGAAAGTGAAATGAAAAATAATTTAATGAACTAAATGATGCTGAAGAAATTATAATATTCTTGATTGAAAAGAAATTATTTCAAAATAGTTGAGACATATTTTTATGAGATGGAAAGATTATCACGGAACTGTATCATATGGGATACAAATTCAAACGTGAACTAAGTTTATTAATTAACATAAGCGAGTTTTCGATCTTGAAGAAAACAAATAACAGTTTTTATGAGTAAATTATGATTCAACTGTGAATTGTTATTCAACTAAATCAACTAGAACAGGTGACATCAGATACTTGTGGATGGGAAAACTGTGTGAGGTCTACTGTTAACAGAACTACTAGTATTGTCTGCTCATTCTTGTTCAGAATGATCAATCACATTTCATTCGTCGAGAAAATATATTTCTCAATAATTGATTCTTCATGATTGACAATATTTTGTTGATTAATCATAATTCTACATTGTTGGAAGCCAATCAGGCAACGTTGCGGAGCTGGAAAAGGAGAGTTGTATCTGCCTTGTCCAATGATATGCAAGGGTATAAACACCAATTCTGATCAAATACTGTCATTCAAACAAGGACAACACTAGAGGCGTGAATTAGACATTGGCCTCTCGATGTCAGTCTATCAAAACCAGACGCCAATAAATGTCTAACATTGCCATGCCTGTCACAAATAATAATCATCACAAACCGTGTCCAAATCGAGCCCTTTCTCGCTCTCTCTCACTCGCTCTCCCTCTGTCTCACACTGTCTCTCACTTCGTCTCACCCTCTCTATGTATCTTCCTTTCTATGTCACACACTGTTTCTCTCTCTTTCTCCCTCACACTTTCTCTCTATCTCTCTTTCTCTCTTACAGACTATCTCTCTCTCTCTCTCTCTCTCTCTCTCTCTCTCACTCTCTCTCTCTCTCCTTGATGAAGCTTCCTGTCTCTTTCATGAAGCTCTTCAAAAGACAAACACTCCATCTCCAATGATCGTGTACCTCCTACAAAGGCATGACCACTGTATAAAATGGGATATCATTCTCTGTGTTATCGAGAGGCTTTTCATCTTTTTCATTTTCATATCTCTCTCATTTTTTTGAGAGGTAGAGAGTTAGTGGGGAGGATATTTTTAATATTCTTTCCGAAGAATGGACATTGATATGTCCAAAGCTCCGCCAATTTATGTAGATGCATAATAATATGATTATTATCTATAGTTAATATTACAAATTGCTTTTTCATATCATATACAGTTCAATAATTATTTTCTTAGTCTATATTATGTAAATTCATCTATAATTTTGCTGTATTGTAAGCTATTGTATATAAGTGTATAAGCCAGTATATATTGTAATCTACATAAATAAAGTACTCAATCAATCAATCTCTCTCACTGACCATCTCTCTCTCTCTCTCTTTCTCTCTTACTGACCATCTCTCTCTCTCTTTCTCTCCTACTGACTCTCTCTCTCTCTCTCTCTCTCTCTCTCTCTCTCCTCTCTCTCTCTCTCTCCTCTCTCTCTCTCTCTCTCTCTCTCTCTCTTTTATGAAGCTCCCTGTCTCTTTCATGAAGCTCTTCAAAAGCCAAACACTCCATCTCCAATGATATAAATCGTGTACCTCCTACAAAGGCATGACACCTGTATTGGGATATCATTCTCTGTGTTATCGAGAGGCTTTTCATCTTCTCCATTAACATATCTCTCTCATTCTTTGTTTTTCATTTGTGTCATATACAAACCAATTATTCTACTCTATTAATCTATTCGCTTTGTACACACAAACGTATTACCGCTGTATTTGCATATCATTCTCCATGCTATCAACAGGTTTTCTTCTGTCCCATCAATATATATTTTCTCTTATAGTCTCCCTTTCAATTCGTATTGAATACAGAACGAATGGTTCACACTGTTCATTCATTATGTCATCCCTACAGATTCATCTTTGTTTCTATCCTTTCGAGTTCTCTCACCCATACCATAGAAAAAAAAGTAAATTCGTATGGCTTTTGTTGGTGGGGAGTCCCTTGCGGGAAGAGGTTCCACCGCCTGAATATATCATTTAAGCCGTCAATGGGCCTTACGACTGTCATAGTTCAGCCGGGACCGACAGTTTAACGTGCCCATCCGACAACACGGGAGTGATCTCGTTAAAAAACTTTTGGTATTGAGAGGGTTTGAACCCCGGGATCTCTATGCTGCTGCGCAAGCACTCTATCCACTAGACCACGGATCACTCCCATTCCATAGAGGAACAGCGTAAGTAGATATCTCTTGTTATAGGGCGTTTATGTCGCAACTTTTACTGTTATCACAAGCCGATTACTGTTGATTATTGTGAATTTTCACCGTTTTGTTGGGGTGAGAGTGTATGAACGGCACAATATGAGAGACTACCAGCGTCACACAACTTTTTGGGAAAGAAAAACGTGAACTATAGATGCTTGAGATAACAGTAAAAGTTGCGACATAAACGCCCTATACCATGATATATCTACTCATGCTATCGTTTCTCTGTGCTCATACTTTATAGCCTACTATGTCATATCCATTTTCATCATGTGAAATATTTCTTCTATGTTTAGTTTTGAAGCATCTTAATTCGAAAATCTATTTTTCGCCACACTTGGATGTAATGAGCTGGTTTACGTGCGTCATATGGAGGCCGAAAGTGATTGTTTTCCGACCAGGCCGGTAAAACTTTACAGCCTAGGGCTGTAAAATGACCTTGAATAACAGCTGATCGTGTCCGATCTCACAAAAATCATAGAGAGATAATCTCATAATGACTGTAATAATCTATATATTATGTATTGTGAATCGCGGTATTATGTCTATAATAATATATTTTATAAATTACTGTTTCATAATTTAATATTTATTATTGTGTTTTTGATATCAAACAATAGAATACGATGATATATCTCCATAGCCTCAACAATATAATGTTGGCTACATTGTCCATTGTCAGAAAGGTACGTATCGCAAGTCTTTAAAAGTGAAGAATCGAATTTGAAATCAAAGTACAATAATTGTATCAATATTTAAAAGTGAGGTAGAGTAATAATTGTTTCTTTTTTATTATCGAATTCCACTTCTTAATGCAATACAATCAAATAATAATAGGAAAATACAGCAGAGATCTAAAGTTTAAGGTAAGCCTACTGGTGAAACTCAGCCTTGACTAAAAAATTCCTAGTAATTTTTCCGTAATTCATTATTAAAACTTTTAGATAATTTTTCTTCAATATCAAACCATAGAGAAAACATTAGGCCCACTCAAGATTGAATCTTCGAATGTTTTCTCTATGATTTAACTATTTTCAGAGCAATATTTTATTGTGAAAACGGCTTCAAGTTTGCCGCTATAGGCTACACTATATTATAGTAGCCTACATACGTTACCTGACTTACAGGCCAATTCGATCAATAGATGCAATGGCCGAGAGTGTAAAGGCGTGTACTCAAAAGCTCAAAGCTCAGTGAATTACAAACATGATCTAGGTTCGAACCTCGGTCAGTAACATTTTTTTTTGTCGATGAATTTCGACTTTTATTAGCTATTTTTTATATTAGTTACCGTAATTTAAATTTCAATCAATTTTTTAGATATATTTTGAGACAAAACTGTGAAATATGCAATTATATTAATTTTTTAATCACATTATTTCAAAATAGTAATGAAAATTCTATTCATCCATCTATCCATGAGATATTGCACCAGGCGCAAAGTGCGAGCTATAAAAATTCAAACAATTATTCGAAATATTAATAGTATAAGAAAATTGTCACTATTGTAAATTATTAATTAGTAATATTGAAATTAATTGACAGTGAAAGTTGTCATAACCAAGATTCAAACTATCAAAATAGGCTGTTTGAATTTTATTTATTTTTTAATTTCTTATATTGGGAAGGTTTTTTTTGGTGTGGCGAAAAATAGCGTTCGCACCATGGGCAAAAATGTATTTCCGGCTCTCAATCTTTTCTAGTCCTCGGCTACGGCCTCGGACTTAAAAACCGATTTCGAGCCGGAAATATCTCATTTTCGGCCCTAGGTGTGAAATATACTATTTCGCCCCACTTGGATGTAATGAGCTGGTTTTCGTGCGTCATATGGAGGCCGAAAATGATTGTTTTCTGACCAGGCCGGTAAAGTTTTACGGCCCTAGGGCTGTAAAATAACCTTAAAGTCAGCTGATTCTGATTTGATGTGAACGTGGTTTACAAAATGGTTTATGAAACGGAATCAGTTTATGCTTCTAGAATTGAATAAGTATTCTCCAATAAGATACTATCATTTTATTTGGATGAATAAAATACAGATAAGATATATAAACTATTCAAATTCGATTTTCAGATTAGGATAGAACTTCTAACTTAAACTTCCGAAGTCAACGACAACAAGCATTGTTGACGTTGACATTCAGATTGGCCAAATTTCAAGTGTGCTAAAACAGCTGATCAAAAAACTTTTCATTATTTGTGTTTATTATTCAAGAATCAAAACATTTATAATAATTTCATCTTATTGTCATTTCGAAGAGTGAAAAGTATAAACTCAACCTCTTACATAATTGAACACAATCTTTTAGGTTATTTAGACAAATCAGAATAAATAATAAAAATACTTGGACAATTTCCTGATATTCAGATTACCTCAGATTTGCTAGAGCTATGACCTCCCTGTTTTGCTTTTGGAAGTGCCTAATAAACAATTATTCTCATATATATATAAATATATTGTTAATTTTTCTGTGTGGCGAAAAATAACGTTCTCACCACGGGCAAAAATGTTTTTCCGGCTCTCAATCTTTTCTAGTCCTTGGCCTACGGCCTCGGCCTTGAAAACCGATTTCCAGCCCGAAAAGTCTCATTCTCGGCCCTAGGTGCGAAATATACTATTGTGAAAATACTTGAGGACTGAGAAGATTTTAGTGAAATGTGGAACCATAAGAACACCTATTCCGGACTATGTATTATTCAAATTTGGGAGAGGAATTAATAGCACAAGGTCACCTTATTTTTCCTCTCCCTCTCATTTTGATAATGTACTTATTGTACGAATGAATAGAGAATATTATTTCCTCTGCTATCGAGAGAGTTTCTCTAACCTTTCCAATCTCTAACCTCTTAGGGCCGTTTGCACAGTATAGATTGCTAAACTCGATTAGGTTAATCGAGTTTAAGTTAATCTGAAAGTTTGAACTTGAATCAGTTTTCTCAGTGCATTTACTAATCCAGTTTAAGTTAAACTAGTTTAGCGTTAAGTTGGTGATAGAATGTCATCGTTTATAATATCAGGAAGGGTAGTTTTAACAGGAAATTTGTTATTTGTTTACAAACCATCAGTAAATTGAGGTTATGTAGCTACTATTTCCTGGTTCAAAATCCACAGAGCTGTAAGCTCTACGGTAATAAAAGTGAAAAGCGATCAAGAAATTCTTTAAAGATGATGAAATGCTATATTACTATCAGAAACAAACTTATATTTAGTTGGCACCATAAAATATAATATAGAATGTAAGATAAAAACCTTATTCTGTTATGAAAATCTACTACGGTCTTCTTCGTTTATTCTAATAAATTTCTTTTCTAATATTTTCTTTTCTCTCGAAAGCAAAATATCTCAGTTATGTGTTATTAAAAACATGTTTTCTAATCAAAAATCACTGATATTGTCTTATTTTCTATCAAGTGGCTTATTTAATCAAATACTAAATTGGAACTTGCTTTACTCAAGCAAAACCGTTAAAAAAATTCTCTATCATCCCAAAAATTTGAATGATTTGTTTTTTGCCAAATTTTTCTCAGTTCCAAAATTTCTTCGCAGTCATCTCTATCAATCAATTCCTGTCAATTCTATCAATAATAATCCACTATAACCTAAATCATTATTATCGTCTTCAGAAGCATTAAAAACAAACGTCGAGAAGTAGTTTACTATTAGCTGTTTCCTCATCAAATTTTACAAATGTCTAGTTAATCGAAATTAGTTGGTTCAAACCTCCTGTTTTAGAGGTTTAAACTTTCCCAGAGTTTGAACCCAATACAGAGTTTAAACTGATACTGCGCAAACGGAATTTTAGTTTGAACCAGAAAAAATCCAGATTTGGTTTAAGCTTTAGCTTAAACCTACACTGTGCAAACCAAACGGCCCCTACTCTCTAACACATCCCCTCTTCTGGTCTGTATTGAATACCAAACAAATTTTCCAATCTATTCAATCATTTTATAATCTCAACAGATTTGGATTTATTTCTCCCTTTTCGAGTTCTCACACTCATTTTTAAAGCCTATTTTATATGAATTATCCTCTCCACTATCGAGAGGTTTTCTATCTCTTTCATCGACACTCCTCCACGAGGATTTGTGTAACAAGAGGAAGGATAAGGAGAAAAATAAGAAGAAGAAAAAGAAGAAGGGAGACAAGAAAATGAAAAAAGAAGAAGGAGAAGGAGAAAAAAAATAAGAAGGTCTTGATAAAACATGTTCTAGGTTACCACCTGAAATTCGAATCCATCCATCGCTGAACTGTGTTCAAACCAAACAAAATGGAGTCCACGTCGTAATTGAAAATAAACTGAGAGCAAAAATGAGATGAAGAAATGACAAGGAGAGCTGCGAAGGAGAGAGAGCAAAGAACTAAAATAGGAGATGGTGGAGGAGAGTGGAAGAAATAGAAGCCCTTTGGCGACAAAATTGCTGGGAATAATTGTTCCCCAGTTGAGAAGGGAAGCCCACGGGAAGCAGATGAAATATTGAATGGGAAATTAAATGGGAACGCCGACAGACGGGTTTCCTCTCAATAAGGACACAGAGAGCGTTCCTCTCAATAAGGTCGTCGAGAGTATTCAATCTCTCAAATACCAGCAAAAGCAAGATAAAGGAATTAGTATGTTTCGCACCTAGAGCAGAAAATGAGATTTTTCCGGCTCGAAATCGGTTTTCAAGTCCGAGGCCGTAGGCCGAGGACTAGAAAATATTGAGAGCCGGCAAAACATTTTTGCCCGTGGTGCGAGCGCTATTTTTCGCCACACACAAAAATAAGCAATATATATATGAGAATAGTTGTTTACTAAGCACTTCCGAAAGCAGAAGTGGAAGGTGATAGCTCTAGCAAATCTGAATATCAGGAAATTGTCCAAGTATTTTTATTTTTTATTCTGATTTGTCTAAATAACCTAAAAGATGATACTCAATTATGTGGGAGGTTGAGTTTATACTTTTTTATTCTTTCAAAATAATGACAAAGAGATGATATTATTATGAATGTTTTAATTATTGAATAATGAACACAAATAATGAAGAGTTTTTTGATCAGCTGTTATTTGATCACCTTTCTTAGTTCCATGTTAGCGGCTGAAAAGGGTACTCTTTCCGGCCTAGGCCGGAAAGAAACCTGTTCTGACGTCAGACGAGAGTCGTCTGCAAACAATGTCTTTCAGATCTACATAGGGACTGGAAAACAGCTGCTTTCTGTGCAGTGTGGCGAGAAATAATTATAGTCAGGTTCACGTTATAATGGTGGTGGAGAAGAATGGGAGAACAACGTTTCCGATCCTCTGTCTTGTCAATGCCTTCTATAGACGGTAGCTGATACAGGTTTATTGATGTATTATTAACTGTTCATTCTAGTTCAAAATATTCAATTAAAATTCATTAAGCAAGATATTATTCCTCTCATTAACTTCTTAATGGATTTTCATAATTGAGATGAAATAGTTAGTTGATTAGTTAACATGACTGAGTTTCTGCATGTTAATAACAAAGGCAGATCTTTGAATTTTATTCTAGAGGCATTGAAAATAACAAGAGTTATTAAGGACAATTCCATTCCCAATATAGTTTAAATGACCAGATTCATTTCAACCAATACAACACTACAAATTGAGTTTTATCATAATAAATAAATAAAATAAATAAATAAATAAATAAATGTTTATTTCCCAAAAAAACTACAACTACAACATCAATTACACAAAATATTAGATAAATTACAATATTACATACAATAGTTGGTTACAAAAAATTCTTATAATGTGTTCTCTACTTGTTTAGTTTTTTCTGTGAGGAAATTGACCTACTCCACTATGGCGTACCATGTTCTAGAGTAGGTGTAATATTGTAAGCATACATTAGTCAATAGTTTTTCTATTTACATATTTGTTTTATTATCTTTTACTTGTTTTCTTGATTCTTACTTTGTACTGAATGTAAATTTTTGTTATCATGGTGAGTCTGTTACTTGAGCCGCAGCTAGATAATGAAATTCTATAGACTATAAAACTTGAACAATCAATAAATAGAAATAAACCTAAGAAAAATCTTAAGAAATTGAATGTTGACGAGTATAAACACCATAAATTTATAGAAATTGAAAGTCCATTTTGTGACACCTTTAAGTGGGAGGAGACTGTCTAGCTGGACCAATGGCAGGCGTTCATGCCCTTGACCAATAGCAGTACTAGCCTACTATTAAAAATTCTGCTGCTCTTGTATTTAGTTTCAGTTTATCAGGTATTGGAAATGGTGTAACAACCGAAACCGGTCTCTCTAAGTATCAATAAATCTGTGGTTTTTGACAATTTCTTAGTATTTTATTTGATATGAATAATTATCACAATATCAACTTCTCAACTACACAAAAAGTGTTAATTTCAGTTATTAATTCTACATTGTTAAAAGACGATCTGGCAACAGAACAAAGCAAGAAAGAGATAGTGCTATCCCGCTTTGTTGAATGATAGACAAGGTTAGCAAAATAGCAATACCATTGTTAATCTAACACTCATTATAGATGAAGTTTCTATAGATAAAAACACGTTATAATTGCAGTATTCGATTTAACATTGGTGTTGCTATCCTTGTCTATCATTCTACGAAGCATGTTGTTATCCTTTTGTAACTCCGCAACGGTGTCAGATCGTTCTTCAACAATATAGAAATATAAATAATCAACAAAATATCCAGTCACAACCATGGATATGTATTCTCTATCCTTTATTGATTCATACAATAAGTACATGATAGAGAGAGAAAAAAAAGGTAGTCTTCTGCTTTTCCGTTCACAAATTTAGATAAGGTTACACATAGTCTCAAATAGGTCAAGTCTTGTAATTGTTCACTTTACATTTTCAGTCGTTAATTAATTTCGAAAAGTAGATTTTTACTTTCCTTGCCCTATTACCATAGGTAAGGAAAGTATTGCTTTCCGAAAAAAATTAAGGTACCCCAATTTCTAAATTTCTATACGTTTCAAGGTCCCCTGAGTCCAAAAAAGTGTTTTTTGGGTATTGGTTGTTTGTGTGTGTGTGTGTGTGTGTGTGTGTGTGTGTGTGTGTGTGTGTGTGTGTGTGTGTGTGTGTGTGTATGAGTGTGTGCGTCTGTGTACACGATATCTCATCTCCCCTTCAACGGAATGACTCGAAATTCAGAACTTAAGGTCCTTACAATATAAGGATCCGACACGAACAATTTCGATAAAATGCAATTCAAGATGGCGGCTAAAATGAAGAAAATGTTGTCACATTTGGCAAAATGAAAAAAAAACAGGGTTTTTCGCGATTTTCTCGAAAACGGCTCCAACGATTTTGATCAAATTCATACCTAGAAAAGTCATTGATAAGCTCTATCAACTGCCACAAGTCTCATATCTGTAAAAATTTCAGGAGCACTGCACCCTCTATGCAAAGTTTGGTTTTAGATTCCAAATTATCAGGCTTCATATACAATTTAAACAAAACATTTTGAATGGAAAAGATTGAGCATGAAAAACTCTACAATTAATGTCCTGCAACATTTTCACCTAAAATTGAAAATAAGCTCGAAATTCGAGAAAATGAGAAACTGTTGGCAACTGTTGATTCTATTAAATCATTCACTATGGAGAGATAGCAGACCTCGTATGTTTCCAGCGTTATTGTCCTGTCACCAGCTGGCTCAGATCTTTGTTTGTAAGTAGACTCGAGATGCGCGTTAACACTAGCGTCAGGTGATCAATTCTCATAACGGCAAGGAAAGTAGTGTGAGTGCGCCACACCAGATTTTTTAATTTAGATGCTCATCATTGAATAATTTTGGAATATCTTCCCTTGACAAATAAAACATAATCGATTATTCTCAACTGGAATTAACAGTTAGATATACCGCTATCCTCCATAGAAGGCAGTGAGGAGGCAGAGAATCAGCGACGCTGTTATTCTATCTTTCTCCATTCCCATTATAACGTAGACCCCACTAGAGGATGATGTGCCTGGCAGATTTGAACCCCCAGGCTGTCTGGATACAATAACAGGAAAAAACTGGACGCGGTCTTCGAATGTATGAGGGAAATATGGAAAATGATAGCAAATATGGAAAGGATGAGATAATAGAAGAAGCTACGTGAAAATATGATAAAAGATAGAGAACATGGAAGGAGATTCAGCGTAATGCTTCGGGCACAGATATCACGGTTGTTTTGTTTTTATCTTTTATTTTTGTTTTTTCTTTTGTTTTTTGTATTTCGGAGAGCTGATTTTTGTCGATTATTCATCAGAAATTCGCAGTAAAAGTATTGAAGAAATAAACCTTGTTCACTAATTGAAATCTCTCAGGATATAGTGAGGTCTTCTTCTTCTTCCTTTTCTTCTTCTTCTTCTTCTTTTCTCCCTTTCCTTCTTCTTCTTTTTCTTCTTCTTCTTCTCCTTCTCTTATCTCTTTTCTTCTTCTTCTTCTTCTTCTT
>NW_024091075.1:0-21389 GCF_014356525.2 Nilaparvata lugens | reverse complement strand
GAATATTCATTATCAGTTTTCATACTTGGCAAGAGAGCCTTCAATAAATTGAAATTTACAGTATTATTCGAAACACAGTGACAAGGTGAATTAACAGAATAGTTGAAAAGATGATGAACGTTAATGATCGATTATCACGTTCGTGATCAACTTATAATGTTCACGATAAGAACGTATGCTGCTGGATGAAAGCAAAATCATGATATTTCTCAATATTGAGGTTGTTTTTAAGCAGGAAGGAAGATTCAGTGAACATCTGTCTATAACGTTCTAAGGTACAGTTACAGTGGTCCGTTGTCGTCTTCAAAAAAGTATGGACCAATAACAAATATACTGCTTACAGCACACCAAACTGTCACCTTGGACTGGTAATGGTCTCTCATGCATTAATTTGGATTTCATTGACCAATAACGATAGTTCTGCTGATTAACGGTAGGCTAACATTCAAATGAAAATGTGCTTCATCCGTCGTAAACAAAATGATTTTTCATTTTGGTCAATATGGCCTCCATTCTCGAGCAAAATTCAGCCGCTTTACATAATCGCCAGGATTCAATTGTTGAAACATGGCCATTTTGTAGGGATGAAATCCTAGTCTTTATGTAAAATACGCCTTACTGACCGATCACTGATGTTCAGTTCAGAAGAATGTCTCCTAGCAGATCGATTAGGACTACGGAGTATGGCTTGCCGAACTCTTTCCACATTTTGGAGTGCGTACAGTGCGATGAGCCCTGGTGGTGGTGTTATTCATTACTGTTCTACTGAACGAAATGATTTACCCAACGTAAAATGATGTACGAGTGGGTACATTTTCATTTCTCGCAAGATTGAAATGACGACGGAAACTCGCGTGAACTGTAATGATACTTCATTATTACGCACAAAACTGTCGTAAGTAAACACACGATGTTGCACATTCCACGAATCCATGATGCCGATTAAACAATGACTAGAAAAATGGTATGATCTACCGAACACATGTTCACTTCAGCTGGCCCAATCCGACTACCCAAATCAGGAATACCTATCTGTTCTAAAAACATCCACCCTTCCTGCCGCACCCAGTATATTCAAAACTAGCAGGTAACCCGTGCTACGCATGCGTCTAAAATATAACAAACTGAAAACTTGACGTAATGAAATCTTGAAGAATTTAAAATATTCCTATAACCATCCTTGGTTAATTAAGAATCTGTATGCAAAATTTCAAGTTAATCAGTCCAGTAGTTCAGACGTGATGATGCGTCAAACATAATTTTCCTATGTCGCACGTGTATAGTATAAGCCAGTTCTTTACTTTATCAAATTATAGATAGTCAATGCTTATGTATAAACTAGCCGTCAGGCTCGCTTCACTCCAGCCTATCAATCCAGCAAGGGGGCTCCGAAACTCCCGACTGGATCGTCCAAAAATGAGATCAGCGGGCTTGCTTCGCTCGCCTGCATTTTTCATTTGGGAATGCTACATTCCATCAGAAACTCAAAGTACTTAGAAAACGCAGAAAAGCTGAGAAAAACGTTGGAAAAACACTGATTTTGATGAAATATTAACGTCACCTCATCAAACTAAACTAAAAAGCAAACTAAACTCAGCAGTATTTGTTCTGCAATAAATTGCTGGATGCAGGAACGCTTAGAAGTGTTTATTTTGCTGTGTTCCATTCTCTTCTTCCATACGGTGTTATATTTTGGGGCAATTCAACTCATGCAATACATATATTTAGCATTGAAAAGTGGGCAGTTGGAGTGATGGTGGGTGAATCTATTAGAGCAAGTTGTAGAGATTATTTCAAAAAGTTAAAGATTCTGCCACTACCAGGTGTTTATATTTTAGAGGCTCTTTGTTTTATTGATAGGAATAAAGATAGGTTCAATACAGGAGAGTTGTTCCACTCATACAATACCAGATATAGACAAAACCTCAGAGACGACATTCATCGAACTGGTATGTATGAGAGGGGGGTAAAGAGTGCAGGAATTCGGCTTTATGATTCATTGCCAACACGCATAAAAGCTCTTAAAGGTGAAAATTTCATAATTAAGGTGAGGGAAGAGTTTTTGCAGGTTTGTCCTTATTCCAGTAAGGAATTCTTTTTCCATTATAGAATGCGAAGATTGACGACTTAGATTATAATTGACAAATCCTCATACCCCTTTCATAGGCGGTCAGTGGGATGGAAAAAATGAAAAAAAAGATCACAATATTTTTAGACCACTGGCTAAACCTCTGTACCAAATTTCTGTCTACTACTTGATGAAAGAACTGAGAAAACGCAAAAAAACGCTAATTTTAGTCGTATCTTTGGCGTTGTTACAAATTACTTCTAACACAACATTATTACACCCTAGCTGAGCTTCTGTACTAAATTTGAACATTTTCTGTTCATTTGTTCTCGATAAAGCTGAGAAAACGCTGGAAAAAAGCAGATTTTGGGCGTATCTTTGGAAATTTTTCCAAACCCCTTCTTAGTGCGCCTCAAAAGGGCCAACTGAACATACCTACCAAATTTCAACGTTTTTGGTCCGGTAGATTTTTAGTACTGCGAGTGAGTGAGTGAGTGAGTGAGTGAGTGAGTCAGTCATTCAGTGAGTGCCATTTCGCTTTTATATGTATAGATGTATATAATATTTTCACTTTGCCTTGTGCTCCTTGACTATATGATATTCTATTCATTTATTTATTTAACCAAGCTATTCCTCGCGCTGGTCCGTACATTGGCGTGTGTATGAGCTTCTATGTGTGAACTCTCTGGTAAAAAAGAAAGGAAGTCAAAAATGGGCGCGGTATAACACTGCTAAAAGGAAACGAGGAAGGAAGGAAGGAAGTGAAAACGACAACACAGGAGGAAACACAAAAGGGATTGAGAGGAGGAGGCGGAGGAGGAGGAGGAGGAGTTGGATCAGGAGAAGGAGAAGGAAGAGGAGGAAAATTCATAGCCCATGAAAAGCGAGTGCAGTCTGCGTACCACTGTTATCGTCCATGTGTGGCTTTTATTTGGTCGACCAGCCGGTCATACCAACAAAAATGGCGGAAAACATTTGTTGTCTCGGCCAACACACACTGTACAGTCATGTTAAGACCAGTACACACTGTCCAACCGAAGGCCAGCATACAATGTACAATTTTAAGGCCTGCACACACTGTACAACTGTTCAGTTGCCGGCTAAATTGTTACCAAAGCGAGGCTTCTATGAACTTGTTGCCTGTATGCTATCATTGTTGTTTAGTGAAATGTGGATTTTCCAGTTCTAAGTAATCTTATACTTAGTAGAAATATACAAAATCTGTTAAGCTCTCTTTTTATGCGTTATATTTATTTATTTATTTCATCTTTTAGAATTACAAAACTTTCAGAAGAGTACGACAGGCTTACGCCCAAAACGGTTCCAATTCTAATTTATACAACAGTCCAAATGTAGCTAGGTTATGTGTTAATTCAACATTCTTCAGTTACACACTCAATTTACAATTCAAAACACACAAAAATCATTTTTAAAGTGAGACAAAATAATACTTCTAAATTGGATTAAATCAATTACAAATATTCAGAAAATTCCAAACTTTGAAAAACTATAACATTTTGGGGCCGAAAAGACAAACACACTATTTAGAGCTTATCACATATTGTGTCTATTGTATGTTTTGTATGTAATTTATTTTTTTAAAGGTTGCGATTGTCTGTTATAGACTAATTCTACATCTTTCTCTTTGAAATTAAAGTTTTACAAGTTCTGTAAAGAAATATTTTGTGTTCATTGTAAATTTAACCTTGAAGAAACTTTTTTCGGGACTAAGTTTCGCGTATTCCCTCACATATCTTGAAAATTACTGTAATTACAGATCTTAAAACGATTTTATTTAATTTCACAGTTAATTTTACATGAAATACGCTAAACTGTACATCTCAATAAATTAACAGTCAACAAATACCTGTAGGGCTTCGTTTCAGCAGGGGAACTGAATTTCAGACGAAGTCTGACAGGGTGAAACCTGTTTAACTTGGTAACTAAGCATTTTCGGACCTATGTTGATTGGAACTTTTTCTCTTCTTTTGATGTGAGGAATCACGCCCTGACTTATGGGCAACTTTTCTCAGATCACCCTGTAAAATAGCCAAGCAATAATTCATCCTGAAAGTCTCTAAAGGTGCGCACAGACTTATGCGCCAAGAACATGCATATTTCATTCCCATCAGTTTATACTCTGCTTACTATGATGTCTGCATGACAAACATGCATGACCAGCCTTAAAAAGCAAAATACCTCCTCATCTATATATATAAAAGCGAAATGGCACTCACTCACTGACTGACTGACTGACTGACTAACTCACTCACTCGCAGAACTAAAAATCTACCGGACCAAAAACATTAAAATTATTTGGTAGGTATGTTCAGTTGGCCCTTTAGAGGTGCACTAAGAAATCTTTTGGCGATATTTTTAACTCTAAGGGTGGTTTTAAAGGGTTTAAAAGTTCTTTGAAGTTTATTAAAGTTTTTTAAAGTTGCATGTATATTCTTCTTATTCCAATATCTTAAAATTATAATATTGAAATGTCCATACCATATGTTAATATAGAACTATAATCTAAAGAGAGTACCTCCTCGAAACAGTTGTTCTGGTAACTAAATTAAAAATTTTGTCAGGTTGGCATTAAGTTGAGTTGACTTTGTTAGGTTGACACCAAGTTGAAGATTGAAATGCATTTATCCAGGACCTCCTAAATACCAATTTATCCAATTAGCCAAAATTAGCGTTTTCTCAGCTTTTCTGCGTTTCCTCACCTTTTTCAATAATTGATGGAAATATATTAAAAAATTCAGTACACAGGTTTAGCTGAGGTGGAAGAATTTTGTTCGCCATAGATACGCCGATATAGTAACAGGTGTTTTTCGTGATCAAATTGACATAATACGTTCAAATTCGGTACAGAGGTTCCGCTGAGGTCTACATGCAGGCGAGCGAAGCGAGCCAGCTGATCTCATTTTTGGACGATCCAGTCGGGGGTCCAGCTAGACGGATATGGCGAGCGAAGCGAGCCTGATGGCTAGTCTATAATATAATAAAGGAAAGAATTGGCTTATACACATACGAAATAGAGAATTCACGGATGATGCATCATCACGTCTCAACTAATCAACTGATTAACTTGAAATTTTGCATATAGAATCTAAATTCACCGTGGGTTGCCATATCCACTACCTCTGTGAACAAAGCCATAGTGCATGACAGGTGATTGATGGTGACGTCAGCACAGGTAGGGCTCCTACACCAATCAAAACACTAGCTGATATAGATCAGCTGAAATCAACTAATTTTTATTAGTGTAGGAGCCCTACCTGTGCTGACGTCACCAGAATGCACTACGGCTTTGATTACGGAGGTAGTGCTATATCTCTATTTTAAATTCTTCAATATTTCAGTAGGTCAAGTTTTCAATCACACCAATGCGAAGCACGGGTTCTCTGCTAATACAGAATAAATTCTGTTAACTACGTAGAACATGTTATGAGGAAGCACAATACCTCCTCATTTAAAATAACCGAACAATAATCCATGCAGATGGGGTGATCTACTACCGGGAATCACTCCCATTGTATGCGTGTTGATCAGAAGGCAAGAGTAGCCTGATATCCTCTGGCAGCAGACAGAAACGATGTGATGAATGATGGAGAGCTCAAATCTCCACACACCCCTACACCTGCCGCTCTATATAGCTACCTCTCTATACATCTACCACATTATATAGATACCTCTCTATTATAGCTGCCACTCGATATATCTACTACTGTATCTATGGTTCTGCCATTGCCACTATACAGGGTGATTCTTAATTATGGTAAAAAAATACGTGATAGTAGAGGTAAAAATAAGAAAAAAAGCTCTCATAAACATATATATCCATAAACGCTTCATTAGCGAGTTATACAGGGTGAAATATTTCGCCCGGAATTCAGTTCCTCTGGTGAAATACAACGATGCTGAATTGTTTGGGGATTGGTTTTTGAAAAACCTTATGGTGGATTCATATGGAAAAAATATCTGAAAAATTGAATAAAACTAGTCTGGAAGCTGTAGTGTGAGTAGTTTTTGAGAAAAAAGTTGAAATATGCAAAAAAACTAAGTAGAAAAACACAGACTTCTACGGTTGAACCTCTGTCTTGTTAATGCCTTCTATAGACGGTAGCTGATGCAGGTTTATTGATGTAATATCAACTGTTCATTCTCGTTTGAAATAATCAACTATTTTATTTAGCAAGATATTATATTTTTCAATAATTTTATAATGAATTTTAATAATTAAGATGAAATATTTTGCTAATTAATTAATTATTCTACATTGTTTAAAGACGATCTGTGCAACAGAGCAAAGCAAGAAAGAGATAGGGTTATCCGCTTTGTTGAATGATAGACAAGGATAGCAATAACATTGCTAATCAAACACTGCCATTATAACGTGGACCTCACTATAGCTGCTACTGTATCTATGGTTTTGCCACTCTATAGAGCTACCTCTATATGCATCTACCACTCTATATACCTTCCTCTCTATACATCTACCACTCTATATAGCTACCTCTCTATAGATCTACCACTCTATATAGTTACCTCTCTATACATCTACCACTCTATATAGCTTCCTCTCTATAGATCTAGCACTCTATATAGTTACCTCTCTATACATCTACCACTCTATATAGCTACCTCTCTATACATCTACCACTCTATATAGCTACCTCTCTAAGCCGCTCTCGATACACTGAATAAAAGAGAAATCGGCCACTGGTCCGCTCAAGTGATCTGAACTGAACACACATTGGGGGTGGTTTCAGGGGTTTTGAGGGGTGATTTTAAGGGTTTTGAGGGGTGTTTTAGGGTGAGGGGGTGTTCTAAATCCCTTTGTTCTTCCAGCTGGATGACTGCAGATGTTCGGCGAGCCTTGCTGGCCAGACTATGCCCACAGTTGTATGGTTCTACACATAACCAACCATCACTGTAAACCCCCGACCTCGCTCTCCTAAAGCCTCCCAAATTATTTATGTCTTCCATTATTATCAACAGACCGGGGTTCGAGCCCCACTGTGAGCTGATATTCTTTGTAAATATTTTGAAGTGTGCGATCGGGAAGCAGCTATAGAGAGGTCCACGTTATGTGTTTGATGAACAATGGTATTTATATCCTTGTCTATTATTCAACAAAGCGGATAGCGCTATCTCTTTCTAGCTTTGCTCTGTTGCCAGATCGTCTTCTAACAATGCAGAATTAATTGACCGAGCGAAGTGAGGTCTAAGATTCAAGTCGACGGTTTGGCATTTCTCTTAATGTTTAAATGTTTAAATGTTTAAATGTTTAAATGTTTAAATGTTTAAATGTTTAAATGTTTAAATGTTCAAATGTTTAAATGTTTAAATGTTTGAATTTTTAAATGTTTAAATGTTTAAATGTTTGAATGTTAAATGTTTAAATGTTTAAATGTTTAAATGTTGAATGTTTAAATGTGTAAATGTTTAAATGTTTAAATGTTTAAAGTTTAAATGTTTAAAGTTTAAATGTTTAATGTTTAAATGTTTGAATGTTTGAATGTTTAAATGTTTAAATGTTTAAATGTTAAATGTTAAATGTTTTAAATGTTTAAATGTGTAAATGTTTAAATGTTTAAATGTTTAAATGTTTAAATGTTTAATGTTTGAATGTTTAAATGATTAAATGTTTAAATGTTTAAATGTTTAAATGTTTAAATGTTTAAATGTTTAAATGTTTAAATGTTCAATGTTCAAATGTTTAAATGTTTGATGTTTAAATGTTTAAATGTTTAAATGTTAAATGTTTTAAATGTTTAAATGTTTTAAATGTTTAAATGTTTAAATGTTTAAATGTTTAAATGTTTAAATGTTTAAATGTTTAAAGTTTAAATGTTTAAATGTTTAAATGTTAAAGTTTAAATGTTTAAATGTTAAATGTTTAAATGTTTAAATGTTTAAATGTTTAATGTTTAAATGTTTAAATGTTTAATGTTTAAATGTTTAAATGTTTAAATGTTTGAATGTTTAAATGTTTAAATGTTTAAATGTTTAAATGTTTAAATGTTTGAATGTTTTAATGTTTAAATGTTAAAATGTTTGAATGTTAAAATGTTTGAATGTTTAAATGATTAAATGTTTAAATGTTTGAATGTTTATATGTTTTTATGTTGCGCATTTACGGCGAAATGCGGAAATTGATTTTCATGAAATTTGACAGGTATGTTCCATTTCATATTGCGCGTCGACGTATATACAAGGTTTTTGTAAATTTTGCATTTCAATGATAATATAAACGGAAAAAGGAGCCTCCTTCATACGCCAATATTACCGTAGAAATCAGACCATAGAATTATTCATCATAAATCAGCTGTCTAGTGAACTATAATATTACCCGTTCAAAAACATCGAACATCTTGAAAATTGTATATTTCCATCAACGTTGTAGACAGTTGCAGCCAGACCTAATAACAGCGCTCACACTCACATTCCGGGATGACATGTCACGGTACTATATGGGACAGAAAACTCTATGTTTATGTGTGATTTTTTCTAGACATTTTTAATTGATGAATTATTTATTAATTTTTCAGAAAACATAACAACAGGTCAATGTAACTCACTGAGCGCGAGGTCTACTGTTCACAGAACTACTAGTAACTAATTAAAAGAATATTCCATCTTAATTATGAAAATTCATTATTAAATTATTGAAGAATATAATTTCTCGCTTAATAATATATAATTGATTATTTAAAACGGGAATGAACAGTTGATATTACATCAATAAACTTGTATCAGCTACCGTCTATAGAAGGCATTGACAAGGCAGAGGGTCGGCAACGTTGATCTTCTATCTTTCTCCACTGCAATTATAACGTGAACCTCACTATAGTCAACTGGTATGCTCTCCTTGTCTGTTATTAGACAAAGCAGATAGCCCTATCCTTCAGCAGTGGTTTGCTATCCTTGTCTGTCATAGGACAAAGCAGATAGTTCGATCCTTATTTTTTACAAAGTTATATGGAAGTTTATTAGCTTGCAATTGACATCTGGTTCAGAGAAAAAAAGAGACGTGAGCCATGGAGCTATCAGTGGATATGGATGAGTGAGAAAATGAAGAAGGAGGAGATGACGAAGAAGAAGAAAAAAAAGAAGGAGAAGAAATGATAGTGTTAGAAGAAGAAGTAATGGTGTTAGAAGAAGGAGAAGATGAAGATGAAGATGAAGACGAAGAAGAAGAAGAAGAAGAAGAAGAAGAAGAAGAAGAAGAAGAAGAAGAAGAAGAAGAAGAAGAAGAAGAAGAAGAAGAAGAAGAAGGTGAATCAACTAGCAAATCGCTTTTCCGTCCATATGGAAAGTCAACCTTATCAAATATTCTTTTCTTATCCTCCTACCTCAATCCAATTCGAACCAGAACCATAAATTATCTCTTATTTGGTGAAAACTTGATGCTTTTTTTTAAAATGAAGGCGTTAGACTTGAAGCGTATGGAAACCTCAAGTCAGCTGCAGACATAATCATAAATTATCTCTTATTTGTTGAAAGCTTGAGGCGTGTAGTGTGAGGACACTTTTGGTGCAAACAATCTATTTATCCAAACTGTGACGAACATTCTATTGATCCAAACTGCGACCTCTTGATTTATAGCGGAGGTGTGAAAATCACCACGACAATAGAACAGTAGCCAATGTCCACAGTCCACAACTGTCCAGTCTCCAAACTCAACAACTTCTTTCCCTCCACCTTCATCGTCTTTCTCCTTTCATCTCACAGGATCATTCCTTTTCTTTCCATCTCCCCTTCTTCAAGATCATTCATTCTTTCTCTGTCCATCCTTCTTCAATTCAATTTCCTTTCAATACATCCCGCCTTCCATCAATTCTTCAAAAATCGAGCACATTCTTTCCTCCAATTTTTTGATTCATCTCTCACTTTCAATGAAAACCATAAATTTCATCAACACGAACATGTATAGTGTAGCATATTTCCACTACGAAAACCATTCATGCGAAAGTGGGTTTCTGATCTATGAATGGAGTCCATATATCTTACAATGTGATGTTCCTTTTCTTTGTCTAGGTCCACTTCAAAATCATCCCTTAGAAGGTTTGCATTTTTGGATGAAATCAGTTTATCTCAACAGTATGATGCATGTTATTTGGTGGGTGTACAAGAGGGGGCTCTCATAGCCTCAACTTTGCCCACATCACTCTTGTAATATTAAAAAGTGGAAATAAAATACATTTGTGCAACTAGTGCGCAAAGTGACAGTTTGCTGCACCGAAAGAAACGTTTACGCACGAGCCGTAGGCGAGTGCGGAATAATGGTTTCTTGAGTGCAGCAAACGAACTTTGTGCACGTATTTCACATTAAACTTTTCCTACAGCTACTATTGAATATGAGAAGTGATTGATTATGGGTAAAATAATGTCTGATATCCATCAAATGTTTTTCTGTGTAATTTTATTATTGATATAAATAAAATTGAATAATGTAGTAGTGTTTGAATGGCGGGGCGGCTGTCACTGATGTGGTGGCTGTCCTCAAACTCCGTGTCCTTAATATTATTATAACGTGTACCACAACACTATAGCAGCTCAGTCAGTGCAGTTACCAACTTAGTTTTTGTTTTCGTGCACTAATCCTCCATATAACCTACTAACTATTTTGTGTTGCCATGTTGCAAATCTGGAGTGCAGAAAAATTTTTTTCGCCCCACTTGGATGTAATGAGCTGGTTTTCGTGCGTCATAAGGAGGCCAAAGATGATTGTTTTCTGACCAGGCCGGTAAGAGTTTTACGGCCCTAGGGCTGTAAAATAACCTTGAAGTCAGCTGATTCTGATTTGATGTGAACGTGTTTACAAAATGGGTTATGAAAACGGAATCAGTTTATGCTTCTAGAATTGAATAAGTATTCTGCAATAAGATACTATCATTCTTGTAAAATCTGACAAAGCATTTATTGGAACGGTTTCACTTGTTATTCGTTCCGCTACTACGTAGACTTCATGTCGTCATCATGTCTGTCTGTCTGCGCGCTGTGTCTTTTGTGCGTCTGCGCTGATCAGTGACGTCTCAGTCGCGGTTTTTTGCCACTGCTCTATCAGCTGGTTTTCTATACTTTTATTCGTATTTTTTCGTCGGATTGTTTGCTGTTGCAATTTTAATATTTGTGCTATTCGATTTTTTAGAATTTAATCTTGTCTTTTGGCATCTTACCTTTTAGTTATTTGCCACTTTTTTCACCAAACGTTTGTGGACGTTTCATGTACGTGGCTACATTTCCGCCTTCTCGTTTTGTTGCTAGCGTTTTTAGCTTTTCCTGTCTATCTATTCATGGAGGTCGGCGAGTGTGCTTCCTGCGCTCGGTCTACACCTTTCATCTGAATTCATCGGACTTACAAAACCTTTTTAAAGTGTGAATTATTCTTCAAATTAATTCGTTTGTTCCATTCTTCAGTGTGATTCAATTATTCATCGAGTTCTTCACTCAATTACTCTGTTAAAATTGGATAAACTTTGTCTAAAATTGCAACCGTGTGTGAGCGTTTCATCGCTATTCATTTGATCTACCAAAAACTTTTAAAGTGTGAATTATTCTTCAAATTAATTCGTTTGTTCCATTCTTCAGTGTGATTCAATTATCATCGAGTTCTTCACTCAGTTACTCTGTTAAAATTGGATAAACTTTGTCTAAAATTGCAACCTCGTGTAAGCTTCAGTTGCCATTTTTCTACAATTGACTTCACCTCGTGAACCTCAAACTTTCAAGTGCATCATCTCTACTGTTTGGAAATCAATCCAAAAATTCCACAATTTGAAGATCGAATTATTCGTTTGGAATTCTACTCGCTCCAGCCTACTTTTCCATTGGGGGATTCGCCTGCTGTAATGGACGTTTCCATGCTTGTCATCGCATGGCCTAATCACTTCATCGCTTGCTGATGTCCTGTTCCTGTTGGTATTGCGGAGTCGTTGCCTGTCTGCCTGGCCACATCTCCTCTTCAAAATTTTATTCAGGTTATGTAAATCGTTCTTTGCAATTTTCATTTACGTATGCATCATTATTGTTTTATTAATGTCTATCTTGACATTCAACTCACTGAGGCCACTGACGCCTACTTATTATTTGATTAATGTCTATCTTGACATTCATTCCACTGAGGCCATCGACGCCTATTTATTTATTGGATTTGACAGCTACCCTTGGCTTTACAAGTGATTCACTGAGGCCACTGACGCCTACTTATTATTTTATTAATGTCCATCTTGACATTCTTTCACTGAGGCTACCGACGCCTACCTATTGTTTAGTTAATGTCTAGCTTGACATTCATTTCACTGAGGCCATCGACGCTTATTTATTTATTGGATTTGACAGCTACCCTTGGTTTTGCAAGTGATTCATTGAAGGCCACTGTCGCCTATTACTCGTTCTAATTGAGGTCTGTCTTGACATTCAATTCATTGAAGGCCCATGTCGCCTATATTTACCCGGATAATCTTCATTATATTTATTAGCTACCCTTAGCTTTTAAGTGTTATTCTAAGGCCAGTGACGCCTATTAACTATTTAGTTAATGTCTATCTTGACATTCATTTCACTGAGGCCATCGACGCCTATTTATTTATTGGATTTGACAGCTACCCTTGGCTTTACAAGTGATTCATTGAAGGCCACTGTCGCCTATTACTCGTTCTAATTGATGTCTGTCTTGACATTCAATTCATTGAAGGCCCATGTCGCCTATATTCAACCTGGACTGTCCTCATTTGTATTTATTAGCTACCCTTAGCTCTTAAGTGATATTTTTAAGGCCAGTAACGCCTATTAATTGTTAGGTCAAAATCTATTTTGACATTCAAATCACTGAAGGCCTATGCCGCATATATTTTTTATGTATGTTATTTGCTGAGCATTTTTTACAGCTTATTGTCATTTTTTAATCATTATTATTGTACCTTAGTAATAACTTTCATTATTGCACTCAATTTATATTCATTTCAGGTATCATTATTAATACCTTTGCATTTATTGCAATATCATTAATACCAATATCATTAATAATTTAATATCATTAATACCTTTGCAGTTATTGTCAGACCTCAATGGTCATTAATGTCATTGACCTAATTTCTTTAAATTTTGTAGTTCTCTACATTATTTCACATGTTATAATTTTCCCAAGATTTGACAATTGCCTTTGTATGTGGCCATCTGCCTATTATTATTTTATTGATCTCAAAATATTTGATTCAATCTTGTATGTGGCCATCTGCCTATTATATTTTATTGATCTCAAAATATTTGATTCAATCTTTGTATGTGGCCATCTGCCTATTATTATTTTATTGATCTCAAAATATTGATTCAATCTTTGTATGTGGCCATCTGCCTATTATTATTTTATTGATCTCAAAATATTTGATTCATGTTTGTATGTGGCCACCTGCCTATTATTATTTTATTGATCCCAAATATTTGACACAATTGTTTTTGTATGTGGCCATCTGCCTATTATTATCTTATTATTATTAAATCTTATCTTGTTGATTCATTTAGTCTTTTATTGGCGTACTTACCCCAATTCAAGCTATCAGTATTTTTATGCACAGAATTCAAAGATTTGTTTGTAGGTATTTATACCAACTATCATCCACAGTCCACTGCCCTGCCCTTGGATTCTGTCATAAAAATTGGTTCATCCGGGCCAGATTTCTTGATCCAGTGTTTTCCTAGGATAATTGTTAATTGGACCAATTGTAAAAATTGGTCCTCCAGCCCGTTCATTTTTGACCCAGTGTTACCTAGGATAATTGTTAATTTTTATTACCCATTTCTTGGTCCATTGAACCTTGGGGTTTCAGTGACCGTGTGCCCAATAGTCTAGCTTGACGCCAATGATTAGGTCCCACTCTAGTGTATATTTTATTTCATTGTACCTTTGTATGTTTATATTGTTTAATATTAAGCATTCACACACTTGTTTCAAATTTTCAGTACTGGCTGCAACTCAAAGCACGCTGCGACGTGTATGCACCAGCTATCAACTATCTTGTACCCTGAGAGACTGAACCGCACTGACTGGTCACAGACGGCTATTGCGCATTGAGAAAACAACACACGGCATACCACACCGCCTTGCGAGCTCGCTACTTGACTCGCCGCACAGCAAGCTTGATAAAACTTGCCTCAAACCCACAGGCGTGCCTCTCTGCGTACTGGACCAGCGCCCAAGGTTGCTTATTGGCGCAGCAATCGCATTGCTGCAGTGCACTATTGTGTCATTCACTCAGGTTTTTCTGTTAATTTTTAAGCATGTCCGATCATGAGGAAGATTCACTTCCTGAGCCTTCTGCTCTTTTCAATGCAAGAGACAATTTACACCAGGAAATAGACTGGTTCATAACCAGCTATAACGATTATGTTGTGGACTCTGAAGCCACTTATTATCAATTATTGACTGTAAAAAACGAACTAGGTTCACTTAGAATTAAGTATAATAAGATACACCAACAACTATGGAATTCAGAGTTGCAAGCACAGAACACTTCAACTCATTTTGAGATACTCAATAAGTTTATCTCCATTACCTCTAAGGCAAATGCTGCATTAACTGCTTTTGAAAGCAGACAACGCATCAATGAGGCCACTGCTGGTGCTTCCCAGCGGCCAACATCTCAAAACGCACCTTTGGCAAATTTTCAGTTGCCTCAGATACCGCTTCCACGCTTCAATGGGGAGCTTTCAAAATGGCAAGCATTCTCAAGTGCTTTTACTAATATTATTGGTAATCAAGATAACATTAATGATTCATTGAAATTTTTCTATCTTCGTCAATCACTCAGTGGTGAAGCTCTTGCTAGAGTGAAACACATTGAAGCTGACGAAATGGTTTTCAGCTTGCATGGAACCTCTTAAGGGAGAGGTATGACAACAAGAGATTAATTGCTGCCAGGCACGTCACGGCAATTGAATCTCCGCCTACCATAAAGCGTAACTGTCCGCAATCATTACGGGCATTCATTGACTTTTGCAAGTCCCACATCACCGCGCTTGAAGCGCTTCAACTTGGAGTCCAAATCAAGGACTTGTTGTATATGCACAAAATGTTGTTGCAGTTGGATACTGCTACTGTCGAGAATGGGAAAAGAGTGTTGGTATACACGACATTCCCATCATTGATAAATTCTGGAATTTTTTTGGAATCACAATGCAAAATCATGGAAGCTGTTGCTTCAAGCTCAGCTAACCATCATCAAGGAAATGTACAGCAAAGTACATCCAACTCGGTTGGTGCTCATAGCAAGCCGAAGTTCAATCAAAGTCAATCAAATGTTCAAGCTAGGATGCAGGTTACTACTCTTCTATGTCACCTTGTAGTTTTTGTAATTCTGTGGTCATTTTCAAATCGTTGTAATGAATTATTGAAGTTACAGGTTACTGATCGTTGGAATGCTGTCTGTGACAAAAGGTTATGTTATAATTGCCTCAAGCCTTTCGCACCCAATCATGTTTGTTCGGACAAATCGTGTACACTTTGTGGCAAGAGTCACCACACTGTTCTTCACAGGTCGTATCCTCAATCACGGGACACTCAGCCTACTTCTAAGGATAAGGTAACTTCAAATCTTATTCATTCTCAATCTTTTGCTCCCTCCAAGGGTAAGAATGCTGTTTTGAATTCCGTCATGGTTCAGAATGCGGAAACAACTAAGCAAGCTGTTTCTCATGCAGAACAGCCTCAGAAGAACTCTCATTTCACGATGAGCTCTACTTCGTCACTGTGTTTGCAACAGCAATCAACTGTCGCTTTGTTACCTACTGCCGAGGTTTTGGTTCAAACTTCTAGTGGGGAATTTATTAAAGCAACCGCGCTTTTAGACTCTTGCTCTGATTGTAATTTGATGTCAACTAGGTTGGCTGAAAAATTGTCACTTGTTACTTTGTATTCTGACACTTTGATTCATAGTGTAGGTGAGAATAAGACCAAATCATCTGTTTCTCATTCAGTTTGCTTGTCTTCAGCTGATCGTTCGTGTCGGTCGAAGAAAATGTATTGTAGTTGATAGCATATCATCTAATGTTCCTAGTGTGACATTGATCTTTCCAAAATTTCAATTCCTGTTGAACTCAAATTAGCGGATCCATTGTTTGATCAGCCCTAAACCTGTAGATTTGTTACTTGGTGCTGGCATATTTGCATCTGTTCTTCAGCCTGGTAAATTATATCTAGCTCAAAACGCTCCCATCCTTCAGAAAACCAGTCTAGGTTGGGTCATATTTGTGTCTTGTAAAGCTACTCGTCCTATTGCAGCAGCTCGTTCGTGCCTCCCCGCTTCACCTGTGGCCGCTCCCCGTAGGGTCACATCGAATGTTCTAACTTCAAATGATGTCTCTCATCAGTTAGAGAAATCAGTTCAGAAATCAGTTCAGGAAAACAGTTCTCAATCAGTTCAGGTATTAGCTACCACTTCTTCTCATAATGATGTTATTTCAGGTATAATCAGTAGTTGCTCCACCTATCACAAAATCGTTCGTACAACGGCGTATGTTCTATGGTTCATTCATAATTGTAGAAAACAAAATTCAGTCACTCCGCGTTTTGGTCAATTAACTATCTCTGAAATTTCAGAAGCTGAAAATTGTATCTTCAAATCTATTCAAGAAGAAGCTTTCTCTGCTGAACTTAAAGCATTGCGTCAAAATCAGGAGCTATTGCCTAATAGTTCTATTAAAGCCTTGTCACCATTTGTTCATTCAGATTCTCTGCTCAGAGTTGGTGGACGTTTGCAAAATGCAAATGCTTCCTTTGATTTAGAGATGTCAATCCCGGGATCCCGGGATCCCGAATCCCGGGATCCCGGTCCATTTTTAATACCTAACAATCCCGGGATTTTTCAGCGTCAATCCCGGGATTTTCGGGATTGTAAACTGAAATTGTGAATCATATTTTTCCAAAAAACAATTCAATATTGAATTCATTTACAGTGATGAATATGAGTTTTTATAACTAATTTATTGTTCTAAGTTTTGACTAATCCATTCTACAGGCACAGCCTACAGTTTCATATACATAATATTGATTGTAATGTACTCTTTATTGGCTTAATAGAATTCGCATTATCAGTTCGCATAATTGGCAGAATGTTTTATGTCTCTAAACTGTTTACACAGCACCATAATTACAGTCTAGACGGTGCAATATTTGCAATAGTGCTGATGGCATTTCCTTGAAATGCATTCCGAATTTTGAAAAGACTTCAGAAATCAGAAATAAAAAAGCACTAAACGATCACTCTTGTCTAATTATTCCTCTTCTCTTTCTCTATTATAAGTAGAATATCTAGTTCAAGTAATATTTTAGTTTGCTCTTCGAAATTTCATTTAGTGTGTAGTGGTTCAGCTTTCGCGTTGTTTGGTCGGTATGGCGTTATGGTTTGGTTGTATGGCGTTATGGTCTTACAAAAAAGGTTCTATTTTACTATTAATATTATTAATTCAAGTGATATTATTTACTTTACAGTATTTGACGTAATCAAAGTGTGAGCTCTATCCCGTCCTGATGTAGGATAGAATGCTCTTGTTCTACATAAAAAAAGACTCTGATGAGTTATCTGCTTTCTCAGTTCTCACTATCATCTAGGGTACAGAAAATTTGAGGTAGGACATGGAATATAACAGTTACTCCTAATCTTGAAAACATTTATAGAAATAGAATGTTCAATTTTATATTATTCCCAAGTATTTTTTTTCTTCATTTTATGATAGCCCCTCTTTAATCGGCCCTTTTTCATCTATACACACTGTTACTGAACATGTAATTGAGGAGGAACAATTGGTAAAAAATGAATTAAACTGATTTTTGCCAATCCCGGGATCAGTCCCGGGATCCCGGGATTGATATAGGATAATCCCGAAATACCGGGATTGGAAATCAGTCCCGGGATTGACATCCCTACTTTGATTACAAACATCAAATATTGTTGCCCAGCAATCACAAATTCACTCGTGCATTGATTGTTGCTCACCATCGTCGTATAAGTCATGCTGGGGTGCAGGCACCATGGCCAGTGTAAGACAACGATTTTGGTTTCCCTCCACCCGTCGCACCATCAAAAGTGTATTGCGGCATTGCAGAATGTGTTTTCGCTCTTCGGCTCTCGTTCTGACAAATCATGGGTAGTAGTTACCAGCGGCCCGCGTTCAGGCTAATGTTCACTTTCATAATTGTGGTTTAGATTACGCGGGTCCTATTTCCATTCGTGTAGGCGGCCCCAAATCTCGTACTTTTTTCCACCACTCTTCAGAAAAAAAGACCACTCCTCAACCACTCTTCCAAAAAAGGCAAATGGTTACACAATTATGAAAATTTGAAGGTCGGTACAGTTGTCATCTTGGAAGGATCTGGTTCCGCGCAGTCCACTTGGAAGCTGGCGCGCAATACTGAAGTTCACCCGGTAAGGCGACAAGGTTCGAGTTGTCACTGTTCTCACTCCCTCCGGCACCTTTAAGAGGGCTATTTCGAGTTTAGCACTCTTCCCATGATGAGGATTCTAGTTAATCCCTTGCTCTCATGGTCATGTTGTATTTTCAGGTTTCATTGGTCTTTTCCCCGGTTCTCACAGGGGGCCCAGTTTTCAATTTCCAATTGCCTTGCCAGCTTTTACATATTTGTACTTTTCTTATTGTGCCATTTTACCCGTATGACACAAGGGGCCAGTTTATGTAAAATCTGACAAAGCATTTATTGGAACGGTTTCACTTGTTATTCGTTCCGCTACTACGTAGACTTCATGTCGTCATCATGTCTGTCTGTCTGCGAGCTGTGTCTTTTGTTTGCGTCTGCGCTGATCAGTGACGTCTCAGTCGCGGTTTTGCCACTGATCTATCAGCTGGTTTTCTATACTTTTATTCGTATTTTTTCGTCGGATTGTTTGCCGTTGCAATTTTAATATTTGTGCTATTCGATTTTTTAGAATTTAATCTTGTCTTTTGGCATCTTCCCTTTTAGTTATTTGCCACTTTTTCACCAAACGTTTGTGGACGTTTCATGTATGTGGCTACATTCCGCCTTCTCGTTTTTGTTGCTAGCGTTTTTAGTTTTCCTGTCTATCTATTCATGGAGGTCGGCGAGTGTGCTTCCTGCGCTCGGTCTACACCTTTCATCTGAATTCATCGGACTTACAAAACCTTTTTAAGTGTGAATTATTCTTCAAATTAATTCGTTTGTTCCATTCTTCAGTGTGATTCAATTATTCATCGAGTTCTTCCTCAATTACTCTGTTAAAATTGGATAAACTTTGTCTAAAATTGCAACCGCGTGTGGCGTTTCATCGCTATTCATTTGATCTACAAACCTTTTTAAAGTGTGAATTATTCTTCAATTAATTCGTTTGTTCCATTCTTCAGTGTGATTCAATTATTCATCGAGTTCTTCACTCAGTTACTCTGTTAAAATTGGATAAACTTTGTCTAAAATTGCAACCTCGTGTAAGCTTCAGTTGCCATTTTTCTACATTGGCTTCACCTCGTGAACCTCAAACTTTCAAGTGCTCATCTCTACTGTTTGGAAATCAATCCAAAATTCCACAATTTGAAGATCGAATTATTCGTTTGGAATTCTACTCGCTCCAGCCTACTTTTCCATTGGGGGATTCGCCTGCTGTAATGGACGTTTCCATGCTTGTCATCGCATGGCTAATCACTTCATCGCTTGCTGATGTCCTGTTCCTGTTGGTATTGCGGAGTCGTTGCCGTCTGCCTGCCACATCTCCTCTTCAAATTTTATTCAGGTTATGTAAATCGTTCTTTTCAATTTTCATTACGTATGCATCATTATTGTTTTATTAATGTCTATCTTGACATTCAACTCACTGAGGCCACTGACGCCTACTTATTATTTGATTAATGTCTATCTTGACATTCATTCACTGAGGCCATCGACGCCTATTTATTATGGACAGGACGCTACCCTTGGCTTTACAAGTGATTCACTGAGGCCACTGACGCCTACTTATTATTTTATAATGTCTATCTTGACATTCTTTCACTGAGGCTACCGACGCCTACCTATTGTTTAGTTAATGTCTAGTTTGACTTTCATTCCACTGAGGCCATCGACGCCATTTGTTTATTTGGATTTGACAGCTACCCTTGGCTTTGCAAGTGATTCATTGAAGGCCACTGTCGCCTATTACTCGTTCTAATTGATGTCTGTCTGACATTCAATCATTGAAGGCCCATGTCGCCTATATTTACCCGGATAATCTTCATTATATTATTAGCTACCCTTAGCTTTTAAGTGTTATTCTAAGGCCAGTGACGCCTATTAACTATTTAGTTAATGTCTATCTTGACATTCATTTCACTGAGGCCATCGACGCCTATTTATTTAGTGGATTTGACAGCTACCCTTGGCTTTACAAGTGATTCATTGAAGGCCCTGTCGCCTATTACTCGTTCTAATAGATGTCTGTCTTGACATTCAATTCATTGAAGGCCCATGTCGCCATATTCAACCCGGACTGTCCTCATTTGTATTTATTAGCTACCCTTAGCTCTTAAGTGATATTTTTAAGGCCAGTAACGCCTATTAATGTTTGGTCGAAATCTATTTTGACATTCAAATCACTGAAGGCCTATGCCGCATAATTTTTCATGTATGTTATTGCTGAGCATTTTTTACAGCTTAGTTCATTTTTTAATCATTATTTTGTACCTTAGTAATAACTTTCATTATTGCACTCAATTTATATTCATTTCAGGTATCATTATTTATACCTTGCATTTATTGCAATATCATTAATACCAATATCATTAATAATTTAATATCATTAATACCTTTGCAGTTATTGTCAGACCTCAATGGTCATTATGTCATTGACCTAATTTCATTTAAATTTTGTAGTTCTTACATATTCACGTGTAATTTTTCCCCAATTTTGACAATTGCCTTGTATGTGGCCATCTGCCTATTATTATTTTATTGATCTCAAAATATTTGATTCTCTTTGTATGTGGCCATCTGCCTTTATTATTTTATTGATCTCAAAATATTTGATTCAATCTTTGTATGTGGCCATCTGCCTATATATATTTTATTGACTCAAAAATTTGATTCAATCTTGTATGTGGCCATCTGCCTATATATTTTATTGATCTCAAAATATTTGATTCAATCTTTGTATGTGAGCCATCTGCCTATTATTATTTTATTGATCTCAAAATATTTGATTCAATGTTTGTATGTGGCCACCTGCCTATTATTATTTTATTGATCCCAAAATATTTGACACAATGTTTTGTATGTGGCCATCTGCCTATTATTATCTTATTATTATTAATCTATCTTATC
>NW_024091074.1:0-23099 GCF_014356525.2 Nilaparvata lugens | reverse complement strand
CGAAGCACAACGAGCACCTTATTATTCATTTCGTTATTATATCTAATTAAATAATGTATGTATCTGGTTTAAGTGCAGTAGCATATACTTATAGTTATTTTTTGTAAAGCTTTTTTGTTATTTCGTTTTTGGCAAATAAATTATATATATAACGAAGGACAACGAGGACAGCGACAGCACAGTGCCACATTCACACACAGCCGCCTCTTCATTCAAACACTACTACATTTTTCAATTTGACAATAAATTAAGGTTTTATTAATAACTAGCAGAACCCGTGCTTCGCAAGGATTCATTTTAAAACTTGACGTAATGAAATTTTGAAGAATTGAGAATAGGCCTATACCATCCTTGGTTAATTAGGAATCTATAAGCAAAATTTCAAGTTAATTAGTCCAGTAGTTCAGATGTGATGATGCGTCAAACATAATTTTCCTATCCCGTACGTGCATAAGCCAGCTCTTTACTTTATATAATTATTATAGATATAGTTAACGACTGCAAGAGATAGGACTGTGAGACAGAATAGTGGTGAAACTATGATAGCGCCAGAAGTGTCTCAAACACAATAGTAGGTACTACATGAACTTTTTGAAAGTGATTTGAAAAAATGTTAAAACACAGAACTGAATCCTTATCATTCTACCTTCATTTAGAGAGGCTTTTGTTTGAGCCAATGGAAATCTATTTATAAAAAAATGAATGTCTGTTTGTGTGTTTGTTTGTATGTTTGTTTGTTCCCTGTAGACTTGAAAACTACTTGACATAACGGCATGAAACTTTGGGAATATGTTGTGTGAATATTGGGGATGTTTCTGAACAGAAATTTTAATAGGGGGGCTAATAATAATTATTTATTAACCCATTTTACAGACATATGTTTTCGAAATTTTCGGCCGAGCGGCTACTGAAGAACGAAAAGATGATCATGATTCAGATCATATTGTGATAATATGATTTAGCATCTAAAGTTACCAGCTGTAATAAACATATCACCCTGTGATGATATTATTGTGTACTGGTATTAAAACGGTAGTTTGAGTTGAAGTGTAGTTGATTGGTACCAGCTGTTGATAATGGTTCCTTAGAAGACCTATACAAATAATTATCACTCCCTATCATTGAGAAACTGGAAAATGTTGAAAAAAATTATTCACCTAATGAAAGAGAGTATATATTTATTGTATAGTATTCATATTGCATTCATTAATTACTGAAGAATAAAAGAATAATTTACAATTTTTTGAATTCAGTTTAGCTTATATTCATCCTAAAATGGAAAGAATATGGAATTCTGTGTGATTCATCGTACATCGCATATTTCCTGGACCATATATCGACAATCTACAGCTATGAAAACATTGAATATTTTTCTTTGAAACACTGATATAACCTTTTCTTATTTGAAAACTTTACTGATAGATATACTACAATTGATTGAGAAGAATAATATGTTTTCGTAATAATGAATGCTGCATGACAAAGCACATAGGAAGTCCGTATTGTAAGAACATGTTGATTGTCAGATAAATTTCATGATTCACCAAATAAGTCAAGTGTAACATGAGATACATTGGCGGTTCGAAGTTCGCTGGGTAAGCTAGTTGTAAATTAAGCTTTATTATAATAGACAACGCTGAAAAGACAGCTCAATCACCAGGAATACTATAAATCTATGAGGGACCAGTAAGCCATTAATTTTGAGTAGTTCAATTACTTCCATTATGGACACTGGATTCATTATGGACAATCAATACGTATGAAATTTATTAGCTACCGTACAGAATAAAAAAATTTTGATTGCAGTGACCCCAACTACTGTATTATGAATAACTATTTGGATCAAATATAAGGAATTACTCGCATCTCTCATCAACTCGTAATTTTTATTCACAAAATATTAACAAAAAATATATATTGAGTTATTTCAATAAACTCACGGCTAGTACTCAAGCTTGTCTTTTTCTGGCCGTGCTACAAATAAATGTAGGTATATTTTGACATTTTGATTCTGTAATCTTGTTGTCTATTAAGAAAGTTTTCAATGTGATTTTTGATGGCAATAAAATTTGAATTTGAAAAAGAATTATCAACAAACTCCTAACCAAAGAACCCTTTGTGCTCTGTTCTAATCGGAGTGTATGAGACTCCATATACTGCTGATAGAAGGCGCAAACCGAACTGGCCAAGCATACAACGATGGAAAAAACACGTGGTAAGCTCGCGCTCTCAATCAACGCAAAATCAATTCGATCAGCTAATTGATGAAATTGTATTAAGCTTTCCATGATTACACATATGTTAGAATATCATGTGTCAATTATCTCAGTTCCATATGGAGTTCACCTTACCATAATTTAAGCTTACTTAATAGGATCCTTTTTCATCCTTTGAAATCCTTAGAGGCAAAATATCTCAAAATCCGTTCTTAGTGCGCATAGGAGAATATTAGGCATCTAGCATGTTTGAGAATATTTGTGCAAAGTTTTAAGTCTGTAGGCCAATTAGTTTGAGCTGTAATGTGATTTTACATCAAAATCTTCGAAAAGTGCCCTCTCCTGAACCCCCCTGTGCTCCTGATTGGAATTTTTCTGCATAGATCTGATTTTTTTCGTACCTGAACGAAAAAGTTCAACTTGCTCTTGCTGTGCAATGAACGGTTTAAAAGTGAAAATTGTGGGGGCCAGTCTCCCTCAAGGGGGGGGCAGATTTCAGAAGAGAAAGACGGAGAAGAGAGTAAGAAGAAGAAGAAGAAGAGAGAAGAAGAAGAAGAAGAAAAAGAAGAAGAAGAGATAGATTATTATGTTGCTTTGGCCTGTGATCTGTATAAATGTCCTGTAACAACTAAAGGTGCGTCCACACATGCCGAACCGAACCTCGAACCGCGCAGCAAACCGTGCATTCCTCCGACATCTTGCCCTTCAGTGAACATGAGCATATGTTTCATAATGTAAAAATCAGCTGTTAACATTCGCCGTACCGCACTCGAACCATTCGCCATGTCGCTTGCCTCTGTTCTAACTGCTCGCCTCACCTCACTCCGAACGCTGAACTTTTCAGCCAATCAGAGCCCTCGATTACAATTCGCCGTGCAGCTCGCTCCACAATATTTTGGCTATCCATCACAAGTGGAAAACATGCAAACATGAATACAGAAGTATGGGCAATTTGTTATTTGATCAAATTCATGTTTTGAAGAATTCATTTTACGAATGAAATTGATAGGAGCTTATAAATATTCTCTAATTCAAATGAAATAACTTCTGAAAAAAATAATGATTGGATAAATACCAATATTGAATTATTGTTGACCAAGAACTCAGTACATCGACAATTCATTCAACTAATTCTGTATTGATAAAATTATAATTATTTTCTCTATTGATAATCAATTTCATCAACTAACTGAAAAAAGTACTTAAATTTCCCTGAATTTATTAATAGAATTATATAAATCTAAAGTGTAGGTCATATCTAATTCACAATGAGTTCGATTCTTGTTGGCAAGATAGATGTTATTCAATGCAGAAATCATTGTTATTTACTAAAAGATAGGATAAAATGAATAGTTCTCTTTCAGGGGAGTTTCGACAACCCACAAACTCATTTTTCATTTGAAGAAATATTATCAAAAAGGTGCATAGGACCTTACTTTTTTGTTCAGCTTGCCAAAATACCCCTCATTTAAATTAACATTTTTGACTGACTGTACAGTGAGTCAATCATTCTATCAGGCTTGAAAAATTCGAAATTTTAATTAAATAAAAATGGTAGAGAATAATTATCATGTAGATATCAACACCTTTATTTAAATACATATTACTGCATGCGTTTTCATATTGCCGATACGCATGATAAAAGTAGACGTTTATTTAGCAGTCTCAAAAACTGTTTCTAGCTGAAAAATTAATAATACATGCCACGTGTAGGCTTATACATTGCATCAGGAAAACTAAGTTCAAAACTATAAGCTATAAGTAGGTATCTTTATGAATGTTAAAACACCACTGTAACCGTGCCTGTTTATAAAGAGGGTGAGAGAACAAATATCAGTAACTATGGACCGATTGCGCTTGTACCTGTTATATCCAAGGTATTATAAAGATTAAAATGAAGAGTACTTTTGAGAAAAATAATTTTGTTTTCAGCAGCACAGTATGGCTTCAGACAAAAATGAATACGGTTAAAGCTGTGCAAAATGTTTTTTCTTATATTATTAAGGGTTTGAGAATAGGGAGGAGGTTAGTAAGCTGCTTTTAGACCTTAGTAAAGCTTTTGATATGTGCCCCACATTGATCTAATTAAAAGTTGCAATGCTATGGTATAAGGGGAAAAGAACTCGCTCTATTACAATCTTACCTCTCTGACAGATTTCAACTTGTTAAAATTGGTAAACAGCGATCCAGTTGTAAACAAGTTTTACAAGGGGTCCCCCAAGGCTCTGTTCTTGGCCCCATCATATTAATAGTATTCATAAATGATCTTCCAAAGTATGTCCAATTAAATCAGTGCTATATGCAGATGATACCACTCTGCTTAGCTCCAATATATCTCATAATATTAATTTCATAATAATGATCTAGGCCTATATGAGAGAAAGAGCTGACATAATATGGTTCTCTACAAACGGGCTCTTTGTCAATGTGTACGTTCTGTGTACAGTAAATTGTCCAGTTCCAATCGTGAATTGTTCCATCACGTGACTAGTGCAAAATGTTCCCATGGAACGCCATTTCAAAATCGCTGGTTCAAGCTTTTGGCGCCCACATATAAAGTTGATTTACACTAAAATGTGTCGTTTACTAGCTGCGTGAATGAAAAAGACTGTTTTTACAAACCTACCGTCTAGAAAAGTGTAAATTTCTTTTATTCCATTACTCTCAAATTTTCTATCGAAAAATTCATTTAATGATGGTTATCAACATCATATTGTTGGTTATGTATTCTATGCTATGGTAAACAAACTATCAGCGCATGCGCAGAGAAGCAAGCAGACTACAATGATCGACCAATGAGAGCTCAGATAGTTGTAACCTGTTGGAACTGTACCAGTTCGGACAATTTACCACACTTTGACTGTGGGGCAGAAAGTTGGAGATGGAACAGGATTCTAGAACAGAATCTGTCAAAATTCCTCCCATGGAACGTGGAACTTTTTACTGGTAAATTGTGAATCGGACTATTTACCACCCATGTCACAGAACGTGGCCCGTTGGGCCATGAGAGCAAAACTGAAACTATAACTTTTAGCTCTAGTGTGAAGTGTCAACAAAAGTCTGTTAAACTTCTGGGAATAAACCTTGATTCGAACTTACTTGGAAAAGTCATACGGATGCACTTTGTACTCGATTATCTAGAGTTGCATTTCTATTAAGGAAGTTGAATCTTGTACTAGCGCTAGCAAGAACCCGTGATTCGCAAGGATCTATTTTAAAATTGACAAAATAAAAACTTGACGTAATGAAATTTTGAAGAATTGAGAATAGGCCTATAACCATCCTTGGTTAATTGAGATCTATAAGCAAAATTTCAAGTTAATTAGTCCAGTAGTTCAGACGTGATATGCGTCAAACATAATTTTCCTATACCGTACGTGCATAAGCCAGCTCTTTAACTTATATAATAATTATAGATTTAGTTGACTGCAAGAGATAGGACTGTGGATTAGAATAGTGGTGAAACTATGATAGCGCCAGAAGTGTCTCAAACACAATAGTAGGTACTACATGAACTTTTTGAAAGTGATTTGAAAAATGTTAAAACAACAGAAGTGAATCCTTATCATTCTATCTTCATTCAGAGGCTTTTGTATGAGCCGAATGGAAATTTATTTCTTAAAAATGAATGTCTGTTTGTGTGTTTGTTTGTTCCCTGTAGACTTGAAAACTACTTGACATAACGGCATGAAACTTTGGGAATATGTTGTGTGAATATTGGGGATGTTTCTGAACAGAAATTTTAATAGGGGGGCTAATAATAATTATTTATAATCCATTTTACAGACATATGTTTTCGAAATTTTTGGCCGAGCGGCTACTGAAGAACGAAAAGATGATCATGATTCAAGATCATATTGTGATAATATGATTTAGCATCTAAAGTTACCAGCTGTAATAAACATATCACCCTGTGATAAATTATTGTGTACTGATATTAAAACGGTAGTTTGGAGTTGAAGTGTAGTTGATGGTAGCAGCTGTTGATAATGGTTCCTTAGAAGACCTATACAAATAATTATCACTCCCCTATCATTGAGAAACTGGAAAATGTTGAAAAAAATTATTCACCTAATGAAAGAGAGTATATATATATTGTATAGTATATATGTATAGTATTTATTGCATTCATTAATTACTGAAGATGAAAGAACAATTACAATTTTTTGAATTTAGCTTAGCTTATATTCATCCTAAAATGGAAAGAATATGGAATTCTGTGTGATTCATCGTACATCGCATATTTCTTGGACCATATATCGAGAATCTACAGCTATGAAAACATTGAATATTTTTCTTTGAACACTGATATAACCTTTTTTTTAATTGAAAACTTTACTGATAGATATTACTACCAATTGATTGAGAAGAATAATATGTTTTCGTAATAATGAATGCTGCATGATTAAGCACATAGGAAGTCCGTATTGTGATGTAAATGAACATGTTGATTGTTAGATAAATTTCATGATTCGCCAAATAAAGTCAAGTGTAACATGAGAACATCTTGCCTTTCAATGAACATGAGCATAGTTCATAATGTTAAAAATCAGCTGTTAATCATTCGCCGTACCGTACTCCGCACCATTCGCCTTGCCGCTTGCCTCTATTCTAACTGCTGCTGACCTCACTCCGAACGCTGAACTTTTCAGCCAATCAGAGCCTTCGATTACAATTCGCCGTGCAGCTCGCTCCACAATTTTGGCTATCGATCACAAGTGGAAAACATGCGAACATGAATACAGAAGTATGGGCAATTTTTTATTGATCAAATTCATGTCTTGAAGAATTCATTGTTACGAATGATAAATTGATAGGAGCTTATAAATATTTTTAAATTCAAATGAAATAACTTCTGAAAAAATAATGATGGATAAATACCAATATTGAATTATTGTTGACCAAGAACTCAGTACATCGACAATTCATTCAACTAATTCTGTATTGATAAAATTATAATTATTTTCTCTATTGATAATCAATTTCATCAACTAACTGAAAAAAAGTACTTCAATTTCCATGAATTTATTAATAGAATTATATAAATCTAAAGTGTAGGTCATATCTAAATTCACAAAGAGTTCGATTCTTGTTGGCAAGATAGATGTTATTCAATGCAGAAATCATTGTTATTTTACTAAAAGATAGGATAAAATGAATAGTTCTCTTTCAGGGGAGTTTCGACAACCACAAAACTCATTTTTCATTTGAAGAAATATTATCAAAAAGGTGCATAGGACCTTACTTTTTTGTTCAGCTTGCCAAAATACCCCTCATTTCAATATTAACATTTTTGACTGACTGTACAGTGAGTCAATCATTCTATCAAGGCTTGAAAAAATTTGAAATTTTAATTGAATAAAAATGGTAGAGAATAATTATCATGTAGATATCAACACCTTTATTTAAATACATATTTACTGCATGCGTTTTCATATTGCCGATACAGCATTGATAAAACTGTAGACGTTTATTTAGCAGTCTCAAAAAACTGTTCTAGCTGAAAAATTAATAATACATGCCACGTGTAGGCTTATACATTGCATCAGGAAAACAGACTAAGTTCAAAACTATGGTTTTCCTAAACATATGTTTTTGAGATAATTTCTTTGATGCAGCTGTTTCACATTCACCATTATAAATTATACAGAGTTTGTGAAATAAAAATATTTATTGATTACCAAAACAATACTATTATATATCAATGATAATAATTAATTATTAAAACAATACTTTTATTATATCAATAATAATAATATTATTAAACATATTTCAATTATCAGAACAATATTATTGAGGTGAGTGGAATCAGGTAGAAAGCAATAATAGAACAGATGTTCTTTTTTGAATTCTATCATTATTTTGTTATTTCCAATGATTACAACATATGTAGAAATACATGTCAATAAATAAATTATCTCATTTCCATATGGCACTCATCTTACCATGTTCATAACCTTACTTAATAGGATCCTTTTTCATCCTTTGAAACCTTAGAGCAAATATCTCAAAATCCGTTCTTAGTGCGCGTCTAGCATGTTTGAAGAATATTTGTGCAAAGTTTCAAGTCTGTAGGACAATTAGTTTGAGCTGTAGTGTGATTTTACATCAAAATTTTCGAAAAAACCCTCTCCTGTACCCCCCTGTGCTCCTGATCGAAATTTTTCTGCATAGATCTAATTTTTTCTCGTAGCTGAACAAAAAAGTTCCTCATGACTTGCTGTGCAATGAGCGGTTAAAAAGTACAAAATTTTGGGGGGGCCAGCTCCCTCAGGGGGGCAAATTTCTGAAAATCCTTCCTTAGTGGATGTTTTCAGGCTACCATAAACAATCGTGCAAAATTTCAAGTTTTTAGGCTCAGTAATTGGGCTGTGGTGATTTCATTCTGTCGGGCTTAGCTTTTTATAAGTATAGAGAGAAGATTTATGTTATTGGTTGTTATCTTTTTGTAATGAGATAAAGAAAGGAAAAAAGAAAAAAGATGTTGTCGAATTCACTATAACATTTTTATTCACCAAAACTAGTTTGTTTCACCAAAATGTTATAGTGGAATTCGACAACATCTTTTTTCTTTTTTCCTTTCTTTATCTTCATTACAAAAGATAACAAACAATAACAATAAATCTTCTCTATACTTATAAAAGGCTAAGCCCCGACAGATAAAGAAGGAAAAAAGAAAAAGATGTTGTCGAATTCCACTATAACATTTTTATTCACCAAACAACTAGTTTGGTTTCACCAAAATGTATAGTGGAATTCGACAACATCTTTTTTCTTTTCCTTTCTTTATCTTGATATGGAGAAGTTCCACAATATCTCTGATAAAGTGTTAATTATTTTTGTAATGACATGACATGCTTTTGTCTCCAGCTGATTATAACTGATAGTAAATCATTATTTTTGTAAATACACCTCGATCAGCTGATACCCGTCGATGAGTGCCGTGGAGGGGAGCGTTAAGGAGCCGTTCCAATCTCTATTAGTCTATTCTCGCGCGGTTGACTATTAATAGTACAGTTGTGTGATAAACTGATAATGAATTAAAATATATCGCAGTTATGATGAATTTATACTAGTAGTTCTGTGAACAGTAGACCTCACGCAGTATTCTCATCCACAACTACCTGATTGAACTATAGACCTTATGGAAATCAGCAATAGACCTGGCTTCTCCACACATCTGTGTAATCACTTGTCAGCTGATTAATGATGGATAATTCTATATAGTCTGATTTCCACTCTAATATTGCGTAGTATGAAGGAGGCTCCTTTTTGCTTGTGATATATCCTTGAAATGCAAAAATTTCTAAAAACCTTGTATAACGTCGACGCGCAATAAAAAGGAACATACCTGTAAATTCCATGAAAATCTATTACCGCGTTTCGCCGTAAATGCGCAACATATAAACATTATTTTAAACATCTAAAACATTCAAACATTTAAACATTTAAACATTAAGAGAAATGCCAAACCGTCGACTTGAATCTTAGACCTCACTTCGCTCGGTCAATCATGTTGGGACCTAGCACTTACTTTGATAACCTCACATAATAACTATTTCATATGCTACAAAAATAGTCTGCAAATACGCCGCTTAATTTATTTATTTATTTATTCTTTTTTTTACAATGAAGCACAGATTGGGAGAGAAAAACTTAGAATACCTTGTACTTGATGCTTGATTCTCAAATCTTCATTGCAATATTGGACAATACATTAAATTTGCTCAAAATCATGGAATAATCCATTATTAATAAAACACGACAAGGTTCATGCTTTGAATTGAAAACTATACTTCTTTCAATTTCAAGATAGCATCCAACATAATTTTACCACACTAATCAATCTAATGATTTCAAAAAGTGAGAACAAATTCAATCTTGGAGAATTCACATTTTTGATGGGATTACGATCAGATTTCAAACAAAATCCAGCCTATCACAGCAAGAAGATTTTGTGGCAAAGGTCGAGACTACAACATCATGTTATTTTCATTGATGCTTTGCAACAAAAGAAATGTGGAAGGTTTTTGAGCGACCTCATGCTACGCAAAGATAGCAACACAAATCGATTCAAAAGGCTTTGGCATAATCAAAGTGGACAACTTGTTCTCTTTTGTCCTCCCTCTCCTTATCATCTATTCCTCGTGTCCTTATCATTCCCACCCAGATACACTGATTTGAATCTTCTGATTTCTTCTCTTCTCTTTTTCTCCGGTGGGGGCGGCTGGGCTTAGCGGGGGTGCATCATTGGGTGTGTGTGTGTGTGTGTGTTTGTGTGTATCTATTCTTGTGTGTGTGTGTGTGAGCTTTCTTTTCATGCTTTCATACTTTTCATAGTTTTGATACATTCATTTATTCAGTCTCAAATTTATTTCTTTAGAGTAATTTTAAGAGAATCAAGCTCAACTTAAAGTAAACTCTAAAGAAAATATGAAAAATACTCTTTCTCTCTCTCAAAAGGAATTTCATGCTAGAAGTAGTTTTTAATTTCCCTATTTCCTCATATTGCTTATAAGGTTTGTAGCCATATTGCTCTTTTTGCTCCTTCGATCCTATCATTCCGTCGTGAATGTTGTATTTATTTCCCAACAGATCTTGTTATTTTACATTTTATGAATGCTCTACTTTTAAGTTCATTCAACTTTTCTACTTATTATTATTATTATAATAATTTTTTTTACTTTTTTTAATAAATATTGTTTTGTTTATTATATTATATGTGTGTGCTTGTTAAATATAAATTTAGTATTGTATTGGAGGGTTAAGTGTGAGAGAGGGCCGACTGCGCCCTAACTTCGCCCTCCCAGGTATAAAATAGAGGCAGTCATTTTATTCTATTCTATTCTATTTTATTCTATTCCCTTTATCCTTCTGCTCCTGTATCAACCTGTATTTCCATTTGTTGATTGACATTTCATGTTTTCTCTTCTTCTATTTCTTCTTCTTCTTCTTTTTTTTTCTCCTTCTTCTTCTTCATCATCGTCTTCAGCCATGTCCCACCATCACGAAGGTCCCGGTCCTCAGCTCCCAACAATCACTGCCGATGCGGAGTGCTCTCATGGAAGCTCTCTCTCGCTCATCCGACATGCTCAGCTATCTCTTGCTTATCCGGCATGCTTTTGACACAGCACGGATGCGATGAAAGCATTGCTGGTAGGTCTGATCTTGAATAGAACTGGCGGACCCCAAAGGAAGCTGTATCACAAGATGTGTTGTGTTGTGCATCTTATCGGTGGAAAAAAGACAATCTTTTAAAGTAGTCAATACTGGTGACAGAAGTCAATAATGTTTGAATCATGACATGGAACACTCTCACAGCATTAGATCGTTTTTATTGAGTCACTAAAGATTCTGATCGGTAGTCCCAGGATGAGAGCGGTCCTAACCTTGTAAGTCAGAAGGGCTTGTTAACCCTGACCTTGTAAGTCATCTAATAAAACACGACAAGGTTAATGCTTTGAATCCTTTAAAGTTTGTCACTGATATGCTTCTCAACACCTGCTGTTGTGGAGCTTTTAAAAGAGACCGTCAAGAGAGACCGTGAGCTGTATTTGAAGTGGATTCTAAGAATTTTTTTCAACTGAATTATTGTAAATTTATTTAGTTATTTGTAGATAAATGATGAAAAGGATACTTTGATTCTAAATTTTCATGCAAGTGGATTACAATAATGTCATTCCACAGGAAAAGGAATTCACAGTAATATACTTTGTACTTTTTTCAACTGAATTATTGTAGATTTATTTGTTATTTGTAGATGATGATGAAAAGGATACTTTGATTCTAAATCTTCATGTAAGTGGATTACAATAATGTCAACATATTCCCAGGGAAAGGAATTCACAGTAATATACTTCGTACTTTAAGATGACTACTCTGTACTTTACACTAATTACTGATAGAAACTTACGAGACTCAGGGCACAATAAGCTGTGCTACAACTTCCAATTCAATGGGAGAAACCGGAGTACGATAAGGTAAGTGAAAATGAGAAAAGCGAAAGTTGAAGTAGATGACAAGCCAATGAGCAAACAGCAGACGACAAGCAACAGACAAAAGCAGCGACATCAGTCTGATTAACTCACAACGGAAGTTTTATGTTTCCGGGCGGAAATGGGGCGACTTTTGCGTCTGTTTTAAAGTACTCACACTCTGTACTGAGAACAACACCAATACCGCAGAGTTTGCCGTCGAAGTGAGAGTTTTGCAAGTTGAAGTTGGAGTTGAGTCGAAGAAGAAGTGAGAAGGAGGAGAGGAGGAGGAGGAGGAGGAGGGAGGGGAGGAGGAGGAGGAGGAGGAGGAGGAGTGGTGAAGAAGAAGGTGAATGTGGAGGAGGAGGGCGAGGAAGAGGCGGAGAAAAAGGACGTAGAGGAGGATAAGGAGAAGGGGAGAGAAGGAGGAGGAGGAAAAGAAGAGGAAGGTGAAGGGGAGGAGGAGGGTGAGGAAGTGGCGGAGGAAAAGCATAGGAGAAAATAAGTTGAAGATGGAGATAGGAGAACCGAGGAGGTGAAGAAAAAGCAGGAGGAAGACGTAGATGAGAAGAACAAGGAGGAGGAGGATGTGAAAGAGAATCAGAATGAGTAGAGAAAGTAGGAAGTGGATGAATCTGAGTTAAAGATGGAGAAGGAAAACCAAGGAGGTGAGAAGAAAAAGGACGTAGAGGAGGATAAGAAGAAGGAGGAGGACGTGGAGGATGATGATGAGAAGAAAACTTCTGAACACTGCTAGACTATAGGAGAGCTGGTAGAGTAGAGGAGGTTGAACGAAGAAGAAACAAACTTGAAAGAGAGAGAAAATACGAAGATGATGGAGAAGACGAGGAGGACTAGGAGGGGAACGGAAAGAAGGAGCTAAAAAAAGGAGGAGGTGGAGAAGAAGGGAAATAATAGAATAATAATATGAAGTTCAAAAATATCTCCTGGAGGAGGAATGAAGATTTGATGGAGAAGGTTCAGGGGGCCTATGGGCTGATGGAATGGAAAGGTGAGACAATATGAAGGAGAAGACTGATAAGAAGAAGTGAATGGAGTGGTATTGTGGAGGAGAGAGGAAGAATAAAATTAGAGAGAATGAAAAAGAAGTGGAAACAAGGACTAGAATTGAAATAGGTAGGTTAAGAAGTGAGGGAAAGCAGAAGGAATAATCAAAGAACGGGATGGAGAAGAGCTACAACTAGGAGAGATAAAATAGGAGGCAAGATTAAAAATAAGAGGAGCATGAGAAAATATTATAAGAACAAGATAAAAGAAGAAGAACTTGAAAGAAATGGAAAGATGATGATAAGAAGGAGGAAACAAAAAAGATACTTCTTGGAATTCGCGAATTATTATCAGCTCGCGCCGGCGCTTTCTCTACAGACGGTTGTCGAACTGAACCGGCAACAATATCCACCTTGAGGAGGAGAATGGGGAGGATGGAGAAGGTGGTGAAGAAGCAAACTTCGGAAAGGAGGCCTCTACTCAGTTCTGGCTATAGGAGCGATTAATTAATTAAAAACCGCCGGAAATGATATCGCGCTGAATTATGGAGCGAAGTTGTCTCAGCCACCTGTTTACATCTATTCACTTTTAATTAAAATTTCAACCCCCAACTAACACAAGTTTCCATCCCTCTCTTCACCCCTCATCTCGAATATACGACCACCCGCCTTCAGGCAGAAAAATTTCTCTGTTTGAAGTGAGTCCTAACAAGAAAGTCACTGAAGATTGACTTTTAAAGAAATTGGCAGTGTTCCAGTTTCTTTCTTATTTTCCCTTTTTCTCCTTCTCCTTCTCCTTCATCATCTACCTCTTCTCCTTCATCTTCTTCTTCGTCTCCTGTTGAAACTCATACAAACACAGCCACTCTCCAGCAGTTGAAAATTATTAATTCTCTCTCGATCATCTTGAACTTCCATTGTGATAATTCTTCAAACCTTCTCACTAATATCTGAAATTCTTGGAAGTTATCATTCATTAATTCCGACGTTTCTTGGAAATAATTATTTTCCTTCGAGCCTAATTGAATTGGATACTTTTGGAACAATCAACTCTTCAGATCTGTTCCTATCGTGTATTCAAGACTACAGGGAAAGTGATTAGTTCTCAGTTGATCTCTAGGACCTATTGGGGGCATTGTTGATGATAGAGTCCACTATATCTTCAGAATCATTTCTTGAATTCCATATCTTCATATTATCATCTCTTAGTGGTCAACTACCTACTTTCCTGATTCAAAATACATTTTATACTTGGTTTTTATTTTTGTTCTCAACCAAAATTTCAATTTGAATCTGGATGTGATCGGTGAAGATCTCCATCTTCGTCTTCTACATTACTTTGTTCTTGAACATCCCTACTCAATGATTATGATACTTTTTGTGATTAATTAATAATTCACTATATTTTATGGATGTACGTACACTTCGAACACTACTCGTCAATTCTACTACATGCCTATCGGAATAGATAGTCTAATGGATGATATAGGAGTCCACAAATGTCGTATTTTAAGTGTCCAAAACTCAGCGGTTATCCTTATAGTTGCCATTTTGTTTTTTCCACTTGGGATTTTTATCTCAAGAACGAAATGTTGTATTGATCTGAAATTTGACATGAATTTTATTATGCTATAAAGACTCAACTTTAAGAAATAAAATAAGAAATTTTCGATGTAAATTTTCCAAATGGTGGCCATTTTAAATTTGTTATTGCAAATTTCACGAAAACCGTTCACTTTACAGAAAATTTACAAGAGACAGAAAAGTTGGAAAATTTTATCAGGATTTCAAGGATACCTCATTTATTAAGATTGGTAGGAGAATTAAAGAGAGATTAATTATTCTCATAAAGCATGCATGATCATGAACAAACAAAATCATCTGAAAAACATTGTAAAATCAGCTAGATGGAAATATGGAGCCATACCTAGTTTCAAAGCTACATCTTAAATACATTTGGAATTAAAAATGTAATATTGATGTTTAGATTGTGAAAAGTGGTCATGCATGCAATACGAAAATGATAAATTTCTCTGTTATTCTTCGACCAATCTTGATGAATGAGATATATGATATTCCATATCCTTGAAAATTTGATAGAATTCGCTAACTTTTTTGTCACTTGTAAATTTTCTGTAAAGTGAACGGTTTTCGTGAAATTTGCAATAAAAATTTTGAAATAGCCGCCATTATGAAAATTTACATAGAAATTTTTTATTCTATTTTTTCATGTTGAGTATTTATAACATAAATATTCATGAGAAATTTTATTTCGTTCTTGAGATGAGAATTTCTAAGTGAAAAAAACAAAATAGCAGCTACAAGGATAACCGCAGATTCTTGGACACTCAAAATACGACATTATTGTAGTCTCCTATCATCCAGGAACAATACCATAAAATGTTCGATACTACTTCTGAAACACTCTGTATATACTGCATAGATTGTCAGTTGACAGAAAACAATTATGTTAAACACTATCAACACAAAATTAGAATTCCATCATCTATTATTCAACTAATTATTACTGTATGACCAAAGAACTTCCTTTGCTAAAAGGTGCTATCTAAGTATTTTGATTGATATTTAGTAAACAAATAAATCTTATTGAAATAACCGCATCCAAATAACAATCAAATCACAAACATTCAAGCTGTTTGTCATTCAAGCGCCAATAAAGCCTGAAACACAATTTGATAGGCGTCGAAAAGCATTTACAATAATATATACAGCTTTGCAGCGGAATTGAAAGTGTTCAAACCGCAGTACAGTGCTTCATTTTGGCGCCATTTTAGAAGCCCGCCATTTTCGGTAAATTAGAACGTAATAAATTAGCGCTTTCATCCGCTGTGTTTGTGTTCACTCGCTAACTAAACCGGCCGCTGGTTTGTTTCTCTGTTGAGTTCAGTGATGGAATACTTCATCCACTACAAATTCAAATACAAATACCTACAGATACAAATGCACATACAGATACACACATGCTTTCAAACTACAGCATCCCTGTTCACAAAGAGCATACTGAAATATTTTTGTCGGTGCCGAGTGTATATAAATTGCGCTCTCCCGCCCCGCCCCCTAGCGGTGGAGACGCGCACTAAACAACAAACCTAACCTCACAAAATGGCATTGTGTTTTGGCGCGCGCGGGAAAACCGAACGTGACGTCACTGAAGCGTTGTCGTCCTTTGTGCATGCACACACAACTCTGCGAGTGAATATAATATGCAGCGACGCTGTTCATTGTGCTAGTGGATGGTTCTCTCAACTAAAATGGGCAAACAATAAAGGGAAACGAAGCTGATTTATTGGGCCTGCAAAGTTAGTGGATGCTACTAGTCTACTGCTGATGATGCTGATGTTTATGCCGCTGATACTTTTGAGGATGGTAATGAAGATGATGATGATGATGATGCCGAATGTGATGATGCTTTCGAGGATGGTGATGATGATGCTGAAGCCAATGCATCAGTATGATTATGTTGCTGCTGCTATTGTGCTGTTAACAGTATTATTATTATTATGAATATTATATATGATGATGATGATGACGATGCAATTGAAAAGCATCAAGATGAATATGTTGCTACTGTGCAGTTCATAATTATTTATTTATCCTATTATATTAAGCAAACAATTTCTGTATATGTGTATATATATATATATATATATATATATTATATATATATATATATATAAATTTCTTGTTATGTGGTTATATGGGTATATATTTATGTTCAACCGATCTCGAAAACGGCTCTAACGATTTTCACGAAATTTGGAACAGAAGGTTTTATGATATAACAATTCGATTGCACTAGGTGTCATCCTTGGGAAAACTCGCTGAACGACATTAGAAGGATAATTCATCCTTGGCTGAAACAGCTATGGATAGTAGAAAAGAGAGTTAGCGAGTGAGGATGTGAAAAATCAAAATATCGCATCCCCGAAATTCATAAAATGACGTATAGCCAGCTGTGAAATATAAACACGATCATTTTAGAGAATTATTGTGTTCTGTTTACTGTTAGAGAATTCCGTTGTAAAGTCATACTAAATCACGAAGAAACTGGCACTTTACATCTATCAGATTATAATAACTCCACACCTTACCACTTGGAAGTACTCACTTGCACACAATTTAAAAAAATATTGAAAGCAGTGTTAATTTATGAATATTTGTATAACGTACATGACTATTTTAGAATAGATTGGAATCGTTTTATGTGATTCATGTTATTTCATTGTATTGTACTGATACTGACTGATCTTAGTGTTTTTGTGTTTGTTTTGTCTTACTTAGTGTTAAAAGAATGACGAAGTCCATGTATTCATGTGAATATTTTATGACCAATATAAGTCTATTCTATTCTATTCTTTATAAATAAATAAATATAGCGAGCGAAGCTCTGTGACCCGATATTTAGTCAATGAAGCAAACAAATACAATATTCAGAAAAGAGAAAACAGGCTATTGCCCAAAACCTCTTCTATTTTTTATTTTTGTCTCAAAAAGTCCAAATAGGTTATGTCCATATTAGTTTCTACACCGAACAATTGAACTGAAAAATATTATGATGATGATCTCCATGATTATGAACATTACAAACGTGAAACTTCTGAGAATGTTGATAATGAAATTGATGATGATTATTATTGAATGATTATGATGATGGTGATGATTATTATTATCAAGTATGATCATAATGCTGCTGCTTTGGATATTGAAGTTAATGATAATTGATGATGAGATTATTGATGCTGATACTGACTGTCATGATGATGCTGATGCATCAAATCAATTCAAATCGGATCAAATTCTTTATGTGCCATATAACCAAACAATTTTCAAAACAGAAACGCTATTTAAATACTTAATTTAAACACATGAAATGAATATAATATTTCTCTCAACATAACTTTCTTTATAGACGTTGTCAGCAAATCCAGAAGTTTTTAAGCTGCAATGAACAGCACAGTCATTCTGTGTGTTATAAGGTGTGTTAGTGTGTTAGTGTGTTAGAGTTAGTGTGTTATATTCTGTGTGTTTGCTGATTCAGCTGATGACGCTGATGGTGCTCCTACTGCTTCTAGTGATACTGATAATGACGCTGCTGATCATGATACTGATAGCGATGATGCTATTATTTCTAACGCTGATGATTTTGAAAATGATGATGATGATGCCACTACTCGTACTCCTCAATTGTTCTGTACAACCTCGACGTTTTTGTTGCTGTTAGTGATGTTGATTTTTCAAATTTGCATCACTCGACTCGGCTACAAACAGAATGCTCTACATGCTTCGTCATTATTCAGAGGCAATCTTTGCTTCGAGTGCAAGCTGTAATACAGTTGACAGATTGCCTTTCACATAGGCCTGCATACTGCCATGGCAGAATTCCAAATTGAAATTGCCTTGTAGGCTGGTAGCAAATTCAATGAAGCTGGTTTGTAACTGAATGAGTATGTATCCGAAAACAATTTATTGAGAAGTTCATTATTATAAGCATTATGCATGGTTCAGCCTTCCCCCACGAATTCTCCGAATCGAATAACGGGATTCAAAAGTGTGTGGGACAAGAGTGTTGGGATAAACAAAACTAAGATGTCATTTTTTCTGAATCATGATAGGAACTTAACTCATTCCAATCAAGAATAAAACTCCTCACATCTTTGTTCCATGATTCAATTCGTTACTTGCTACCAATTGTTACCCAAATGATCCAGGTGATAACCACTATTTAATGTTCACAGAAATATTCAGTAGAAATTGCCATTCCATTTTCACGTTTTGAATGATTTCTCAAAAATGTTCAAATGATGCAGTTGGCTACATTATCATCATTACATTACTAGGCCTATAACAAGAATGGAATGAAATCCTTTCTATGAGAAGTATCGATTGGTTTTGAGTTGTACGTTCAGGAAACAATCTATATTATTACAAGGTAAACTATACGTTCACTTGCCGCAGTATATTACTATAGTTGCACAACAGAAGTGAACTGATAACCAATTATAATAATTGTTAACAAATAACAAGAATGAACTGAACACCTTCTCATTTGAAATATCGATTAGCTGGTATAGTGAACCTATTATAACTTAGTGACCTGACAACTTTTGCCAACTGAGTTAACCATTGTCAAGTGACTTGACCTCTGTCAACAAGTACCCAGAGAGTTAATATATCACAGACTGAAACAGCACACCTGAAACTAGATACTACAACAGTATTACTACCACATATTCAATGTAATTACATCCTCGGATGTGAGATGTACTTCAATTACAATAATCATCAGAGGTGACAATGCAGCAAGTCAGCTCATACTCAGTAGGCCTACTCTGTAACCATGCAAATTCATCTCATGTGTCAAGTCAACACTCCACACGGTCAGTGATGACTATTCAACTGATATAGTGAGATTCGCTCTGAGCTGTCAGCGTTCCTCATGTATAGTACTGAGGCTTCCCATTCAACCAATGCTGACAGTTTCATGTGAATCCAAGAAGTCTTTCGACTACAGTTACCATTGATCTGGTTTACTGTGATCTATTGTGAAGCCGCCTAGGTCAGTTGTCCAAAGTACTGGATGCATAGTTTGGTACAAACGGCGAAAGTGAAACTACAGTAATCATGAGATCAAAAAATGCAATAATCGATATCCATATCATGAATATTATATACATCCATATCTTCAACACTCTTCTTACTATCTATATCCACTCCAACACTCTTCTCGTCTCGAGGTAATTCTCTAAAGATCAAGCCCAAAATGGACTATTTCCAGTAATTTGTTTGATATTCAGCCTGAAAAGTTATACATCACCCGGTTACTATGGCAATCTAGTGACAGAATTTTGAACTACGTCTCGATTCTTCAATCAGGTCAAATTCCTGTAATTTTAGAAATTCTCATCAAACAGTTACAACTGACATCTACCGGCAGACTTCAAAACTGAGTCACGATTATCATTGTCGACCAATCAAGTGAATGTGGGCGGGGCTTAATGTCATCAGATCTGAGCACTACCTCCGTAAACAAAGCCATAGTGCATTCTGGTGACGTCAGCACAGGTAGGGCTCCTACACCAATAAAAATTTGTTGATTCAGCTGATCTATACCAGCTAGTGTTTATATTGGTGTAGGAGCCCTACCTGTGCTGACGTTACCATCAACCACCTGTAATGCACTATGGGTTTGTTTACGGAGGTAGTGATCTGAGTATTTCCTTGTACTACACCCTGTAACTGGCACCATGTAGTGGCAGAATTTGAAACTTCGTGTCGATTTATAATCGTTGGCCAATCAGGAAAGAGGAGGCTTAGCTACAAAGGACCGACAAACCAGGAGAGAGTAATAGAGGCATGAAGGTATTTGAGGCTACAATCTCAATTCGCGATTTTCTTGCTCAAAGTATATGGGTTGCGAGTCTGAATAGACATGAACAGATGAATCGTCAAACATAAAAAGTTAGTAATCACAAGACTGGCCAATAATAATTGCTCATAACAGAATACTGATAGATTTATATCAATCAATCATCATCTATGTATCTTTCTATTTGTTAAGATTACTATTCGTTGAGAACTATTGGTCAATAACTGAGGGTTCGTTTGTTTAATTGAAATACTATTAATGAACTGTATTCATTGATTGATTGGAATTCAAATTCCCTCTGGAAATAGTAACCAAAACTTGATAGATGAAACCGATTACAGTGGTTTGAAATCATACTCCATGACTTGTATTCAGTAATTTCCTGTTTTTGAATTACAAGGTCGGAGTGATAATTGGAGCCATTCGGTGACAAAAAACAACTCGATTGATGGCTTTGATCCAGGCGGCAAATTTGTGTAAATTGGACGAAAATTACAGGGATTCGACAAAAAATCTGTATGAATGAATCGTTGAGAAACATGTCATTCCGCGACTGAATAACATACCAGAAACTGCGAAATAGCTCGGTGATGGGAAAGATGAAAGGACAAGCTGTATTAACAAAAACCCTCGTTATCGGGAGTTCACAGAGCCATCGACCCTTGTCAATGAAATCAGTGTGATCAGCACTTTCTAACGGATAATCTTCCAACATGAATCATTATAAAGTTTTTCGGAGACAATAAAGCTGAATAACAAGATTTTTGTTGTAAATCAATTCCTGGCTTTCTCGTGTCATTTGGCATTATATTGGAAAAGATTGAAAACTCATTAACTCAGATAACCCTTGATATAATGTAATGTAACCAATTATTTGCCATGAATTTTCACAATACGAGGAGAGACCCCATTGACAGAAAATCGAAAGTTGTTTTCGAGGAAGCCGTAGAAATTTATTTATTTATAATTTTTACAAAGTAGCACTGATTGGGAGAGAAAAACTGAGGATACTCCTTGTACTATTTCTCTCCCAAATTTAGATAACATTTTAAAAGTCCAAAATAGGGTTATGGTTTCACTTTTCTAAAATTTAGTCCATTTTCACTAAAAAACAACGGAATTTTAAATTTTGACGGTGAACTACAGAGATATTTCATCTCAATCCATTATTAAATCATTGAAAGCTAACACTAAGTTCAATGCTAAACCACGATAACATGTAGATATTGTTGCATTTATTTTAATGTGTTACATAAAGATTTCAAACGAACAGCTGAAGTTTCCCCATTTAAATCGAGTATCTGGATACGGGCCTAGCCAAGAACAACAAATTATAATATTAGATTAGTTATAGAAAAAACTTGAACTTCAGCTACTAGAGAAGGCGGTGGAAAAGGGAAAGTGACAACAATGCCTTCATTCCATTTTCAATGACTCTGAACGGGATTCTCATCATATTTTCACTTTCTAGGAGGAAACTTATTTGTAGAGGCATGAAACGATAATAAAGAAGAGTAGAAGTTTCAAATTGAGTAGTATAATAAATTTTTAAAACGTTGAACTACCAGTACCTTTTATCCTAGCGAATTACAAGTGAAGCATCTCAGAAATTCTCCCAAGAATAACAGAGGCTCTTTCCACTCATCTACAGAATTTATCTAACGACGTTCACTCAACACCTTGTGTTTACACTGTTGAGTAGGCTCCAGCATCCAGCGTACTCGGTGGCCAAAATATATTCCACTTTCTGCGATGATAGCATCGGTAAACAACCATGCTAAGACAAGAAAATAAGATTTCATCGCGGGAGTAGGGAATGGAGTGTCGTCTGCTGGCATTATCTGCAGCAGGATTAATGTGGAAAGAAGGAGCGCTGAGCTCTGTCGCGCGTCTCTGTTCAACTAATACCTGCTGCTATTCGATGCTCGTCTCTATTCGATCGACGCTGAGTAGTCTACTCTTCTACTTCTCCGTACAGCGCCCTCCCCTTCTTTTAATATGATTACCGACGACTGTTCCATTCCTTCGGGCAGTTCTATTCGAAAGTAGACGACTGGAAAGCCATGCGGGTTCTCCTACCTACCGCCTCTAGACATCCCTATAGTGAGGTCCACGTTTGTAATGTGGTGAAGAAACGATGGGAGAACAGCGTTGCCGATTCACTGCCTTGTCACTGCCTTCTATAGAGGATATCTGATACCGGTATATTCATGTAATATGTTTTTATTATTACATCGATAGTAAAATTACAACAACAAATATAATAATTATAGAGGCTTACAGCTTCATGCCAAAACAAGCCTCATTGAAAATCAATTGTTTACACAAACTGAAACTAAATTAGTGAGAGAGAAAAAATGTTTGGAAGAAACATTATACATAGAAAATACAACACAGACACACAATAGAAAATAGAAAAAAGACTGAAGAAATAATAAAAAAGTAGACTGATTGAAAAAAGAGAATAGGTAGCAAGCCTATTTTAAGAAGAGGATTTGAAATTTAATTTCAAATA